>NC_034600.1:40753704-40784590 GCF_900095145.1 Mus pahari | reverse complement strand
TATATATATATATATATATATATATATATATATATATATATAGTGTTTATATGTGTGTGTGTGTGTGTGTGTGTGTGTGTATGTACACATTTTTAAAAATTGTCAAAACAAGGAAAAGAAAGTCTTTCACACTCGCTATTCTGGTCTGACATGAACTGGTAAGGGGTTAGAAGGAAAACATTATACTTTAGTGAATTTTAAAAAGAAGTAAAGTGTTAAATAGGATAAAAACATAAAAATGACAAATAGATAGTTTTAGTCTCAATGGAAGGCACTTGTGAAATGGAGGCAGACAGGGGTTACCACAGAAATGGGTCTTTTTATCCTCTCTAGGATTTTACAAAGTTACTGTGTATTACTTGTGGCCTCAGGATTTTTGAATTAATAGCCTTGAGTTTACACCCTGTGACCATGACTTATTCAGTCAGAAATCATCATTGGTTAAATAAAAGTACAGACAAACAGCAAGTGAGAAGGAGATGATTAAAGTTTTTTTAATATAAACATAGCTTAAAGAAGTTGATGCTAAATAAGTTGATGAATGTTCTAGATACTACTAAGAAAAAAGTACCCATGTTCCATTCACTGGGTGAAGCATAGATGGATGATGAATGGGTGAATGATAGATCATGGATGGATGGATAATGGAAGAATGATAAATAGATGGATAGATGATGGATGGATAGGTGGACGGGAGGATGGGTTGATGAATGTTGGATGGATGATCTATGAGTGGATGATGGATAGGTGAATGATGGATGGGTGGATGGAAAATGGTGAATGGATGATGGGTGAATGATAGATGGACAGATGATAGATGGATAGATGAAGAGATGCACAGATGCATGGATAAAAGAGAAAAAGAAGGTAATTATTAATCAAGATACCTTTACTGTTATTTTTATTATTGAGGATTTTGGAAGGTCTGAAGAAGCTAGGGTCAAAGTAGACAAGTAAGCAATGTACAAGATACAAAGGAGAGAATATAAGACACAAACCATCTGGGTTATTCTCCATCCCCTCCTCCAACCGCCACCGTGTGAGTCATGTAATGGCTGATAGGGCTCTAGAATGACTGTGATCCATGATTGGGTTGTCCCTACTTCTACCTCCATTACAGACGTAGCCTCAGCCCAAGGGAATTCCCCATGTGCAAGAGGTAGACGATCAGCTGGAGTGGAAAATTATCGTGAGCCGCGTAACATCCCAGGCACCTCATGAGTTCATAGAAAGACTGTGGATGCCTCACCGGTGACACTTGTCATCTGGTTATTACTCCAAATATATGAGTAGCAATGACAGAAACTAGGTACACACAACAGCGCCATGATGAAGAATGGAAGATAATCTGAGTAGGAAGCAATAAGTTTGAAGTGTGTCAGAAATCAGAAAAGCAGCCCGAGAGAAGACGAGGTGTGAATCACAGTAAGGCACACTGGTTCCTACTCTACTACCCCCAAAGGCCTAGGAAGTAGGGGACAAGGAAAAATGCAATTCATTCCAATTTGAGGGTAATCTTAAGGAAGCTAGGCACTTCAAAAAGAAAGCTATGTGACCAAGAAGTCAAACATATTATGCCTATAACGTGGACTGTCTGAAGAAGTAGATTTTTATGAGCAGGCCAGGGTAAAGACTTGAATGAGATAGAAGGAGCCAGATATTTGCACTAAACCCCTTGTCATGCTAAAAGAGAGGGGAAAAAAAAAAAAAAAAAAAAAAAAGGACCATTGTTCAGAAGAACAAGCTGGAAAAAAAGAATGCCCCTAAAGGATGTTTAGATTTCCTTTCCCAATCTCATCTGTTTATATATTTGAGGCCAAATCTAACCTTTTGTTGTCAAACAATGCTTTATTCTAGAATAAAGTCCTTCTTAGGAATGAATCCTACCTCCTGGCTGGAGTTGAAGTCTTAACTGAGTAAACGCAAAACAGTCTCTCTTCAAGACACAGAAAGTAAATGACAGCCCTTCAGTCTTCCCAGGCTTCCTTACTGATAGTACAGAGAAACAAGGATGAGGGAGAGGGAGAGGGAGAAGGATGGGGAGGGGGAGGGGAGGAGAGGGGAGGGGGAGAGGGAGAAACAGACAGACAGACAGACAGACAGACAGACAGACAGACAGACAGACAGACAGACTGTGTGCCCAGCCAGTTCAACCTGCAAGACAGCCAGCTCCAGCTGCCCTGTGACCAGAGTCTTTGAGACAACATCATCTTTCTCCCCTGACTGGGGAGCAAAGCTTCTTGTCAAAAATTCAGGTAAGTGTTTAAGGCGTCTTAGTCCCTGAGCTAGCATGTGTTTTTATTCCTGGGCTGTGCTCTGTGCTTAGTGCTCATCTTTAGAGGCAAACAACAACAGCAACAAAAACTACAGTTGTTTAGATTGTCTACTTAAAAACCAATGCAGCTGGGAGTGTAATAAAAAACGATGTTATAAAATTAATGGTCATGTTGTGCCATGCTCATTAAGATTTGATGTCTAAATTCAATGAATGTTAAGTAACTCTTCTGCCAAGGCCCCCTTGAGATAGAAGGAGGGGTAGGCAGAGATGCAGAAAGCACTCTGTAGGGTCCCAGCCTCTCCAGCATCTCACAATCTCCCCTTCGTTCTTTTACATTTCCCATATTACCTTCCGAATTTAAGAAATAGAAACAAATTTTGAATGGATGTCCTTAATCCAACCAAGGAAAAGAAAACCGAAGAGCATCTTTAAGCTAAAGTGCTAAATGAAGGAGGGTAAATCTATTCAAAACGCTGACAATGCTTCAAACTTTAGTGTTTTAACACAATTAGAAAACTCAGAGAATTCACTCCATTACCCCTCTTTGCCGAAGGATGTCTAAGTGGCCCTGAGACCTCATACCTTCTTAGTTGAAAGCCAGCACATACTAAGACTCAGCCTGTGCAGCACTGGACAAGTTATTGAACTTCTTGCCTCGGTTTTCTAGATTGTGACATGAACAACTTCATAATATCCAACAGCATAACTATTCCAGAGATTATGGCAGTATTTTTAAAGTGTCTACAGGATCACCCCACATGGAGTCAGTGCGGTAAAACTGCCCATCGTCACTTACAACCTCTCCTTGCATCCATTTGCTATCTAAAATTAATATTGTGATCATTTAATTATATATATATATATATATATATATATATATATATATATATATATTCACTGTTAGGATAAATTGGATCTTTTCCTTCCTTCCTCCTTCCCTTCCTTCCTTCTTACTTTCTTTCCTTTTTCTTTCTTTCTTTCTTTCTTTCTTTCTTTCTTTCTTTCTTTCTTTCTTTCTTTCTTGTTAGTTTGTTTGGTTTTAGTTTGTTTTTATTTTTGCTGACTCTTGGAGACAATTTTTCAGCCGGTCTTCTCTTCTTTCATATCCACATGGCTTCTCCGGCAATCAATAAGCATAATGGTGAAACAGATACAAACAGTTTGACAATGGAATACTTCTCAACTCTCCATGGAGTCCAGGGTGTGACACTCACTGCTAATCATAATTATCATGACAAACTGATCGGGAATAAATTGAGTTGGCAAATTCAACTGGGGAAAAATACACAGTCATTACTCATGCATCGGCTCTGAATCCACACCCTCAAGACATCTCTCCAACCCCACCCATATCTCAGTGCCACAGCCCAGAGAAACCTTGGACTTGACTTTGAGACACATTTCTTCAAGCTTGAGTATCTGTCTCTTGATGCACAGTATTATGAACTCCTGCAAAGCAGATTATTTGTCTCCTTCACTTTTATATCCCAATTCAAGATACCTCACAATAGTAAGTAAACAGTACTTATTGACTTAAACTAAGAGAGCTTGCTGTGAGGTATGGGAGAATACAAGCTTCTTTTCACAAGAGCATTATTTTGTGAGCATAGATCATGGATTAAACTGATAAACCCATAATGGATGTGTGAAAAAAATTATCATTATTTTCATTCCCTATGAAATTTGGAGCTCAGAGTTTCTCAGGGGTTACTCAAGTACATGACGAAAATAGAAGACACAAAATGCAAATTCTACCTGATACTGTTCATTGGCAAGGAGAAAATAAGGATTTAGCGATGATTGCTTTAGGGTTTAAGCCCGTATAATCCCTTCTAAAACTAACTCTGGCTGCAGGAATGCATTGTCTTTTGAACAACTATTTCATAACCCAAACCTTACCGCCCCGTCTGCAAATACCACAGCCTCAACTAGAATGCTAATGCTACCCCATTGGTAGTACTGGAACAGTATTGGAAGCAACATTGGAAACTCCCACATAGCAGCCCTTTGAGAAGCTTCTTTGCACTGTCCTGCTTTGCTGGGATGCTGTGGCTGACCTATCCCTTCATCCGTAACGATGCATCTTATGTAGGCTATCACAAGAGCGCCCATACCGGTTGAACATGTCTGCATGTGATCATGGGATGGGCTTCCAACTTCTCCTTTGCAGAGCTGTGAGATGAGCCAATGCCTTTCCAGATCGAAACTCAGCCAGGCCTGCAGGGATAGGATGCACTGATGGCTGAGGCAAGTCTGTTAAATTCCACTGTGACCTCTTGGGCAAACATCTCTCATTTGGAGAAGCATTCTGAGTCTCTGCCCCTTCTGGCTTCTCCAGTCATGGAGAACATTTTTGTTTGTAAATTTTTAATCTCTTAGCCATTTTATAACTCCCATTTGCTGAGCCTTTGTAAAGTCTCTTACTTAGGTTTTACATGAAAAGAAAGAAGTCCATTTTGGAGCGTGCTGGGAACTAAAAAAGCACATTCATTAACCATAGACAAATAAATAAAACTATAAAGCATGAAAATTAAATATCTGTTAGTCTCCTAATCTGGTGTTAACAGCAAGCTATCCAAATTTTGACTTTCTTCCCCCCCCCCCCACCATCTGAAGTTTCCAGTTAAATGCACAAACCTAAACAAATATGGAAGACTCTAACCTTTTAAAATAAGGACCTTTTAAAAAAAAAAATAGAGTTCAAACGATTTTCTGTTTTTATTTTAGAATCAGTTAACCATTAGATAATCATGCTATGAGAGCAATGAAAGCCATCATAGCAAAATCGAAGGCTCTGGCAATTAATGACAACATAGGAAATGAAAGTAAAGTCAAATTGCCTGCACCCCTGCCAAGCACAGACAACTCCCTAGTACACTAGTTCCCAAACTCCATAATGTTGTGACCCTTTAATATAGTTTCTCATGTTGTGGTGTCTCCCAACCATAAAGACATTTACATGGCCACTTTATAACTGTAAGTTTGCAACTGTTATGAAACACAATGTCATTTCTATTGTTCTTCAATGGTCTCAGACAATTTCCTGTGATCAGGTCATTCAACCCTGAAGGGGTCGCAACCCACAGGTTGACAACCCTTGCTTTAGATCCCCAAGGGCTCAGAAGCTGGTCTGAGCATCAGAGTTCCCACTCCTGTCAGCCAAAACTCATAATCATGCCATTCGGATTGAAGATTCTCATTACCGTTTTTTCTCCTCAGCATTAACTAAGTATCCTGTGGCAGAGTTACCTCCGTTGGCAAAATTGGAAGTGGAAAAGGCAATCTGTAGGTATGGAGTGGTGACAGTTCATTGGCAAAGAACTAAGAGTCATGTGGGGAAAGCATCTGATGAGGTTCTCATCCAGACTAAACGAGATGGCTCCAGTAAGGAGGACCCACAGAAGTTCCTTTATTCCTCCATCTCTGAGGACATTTCATGCCTAAATCTCAGATCAAATTTTTGCGTGCTTGTGAGTGCATCTTGATAAGACTCTCTGTGCCCATTTAGTTGAGTGAATTCTATGTTTAATTCAGCATGGCCTCATTTCTGCTTGACTCGAAACCTCCTCCAATCCTTCATGGAGATGCTCTTCTTTCTCCCTGTATGGTCTACACTGTCTTCCACAATAAGCTTAGCCCTCCCTCTCCATGGACCTCACAACAAGACTGCAAATGAATAGTGATTAGGCTCCTTTTGAAATGTTGCTTTGTCTTGATTTCCTTTTTAGGAATGAAGACATGGTTACCACTATTTTGATTTGACCTAGATGTGTCCATTCCTTAGTTACATTTGTGTTTCCAAACACATGGTGATACTACAGACATGGAGGAGAGCAAGACGATGAAGAGAAGGACTTGCCTTCGATACCAAAGAGAATACACATGAACACTTGTACACACACGCACATATCCACACACCAGTCTCTGAAACAACGTATTAGCTGAAGGGTGCCCTTTCCTGAGATAGGGTTGGGTAAAAGAGGAGTTAGAATCAGATACCAGGGACCCTTATACCCCATGTTAGCTGCTTTCTGTCTATTACTGCCTGAGCTATTTCAGCACTTGTTATGGTAGCAAGCTTAAATTCCACACTGATAGATGTCATAACATTGCCTAAAGATATAATTGTCTTTTAAATAGGTGGCTGCTTTTTTTTTTTTTTTTTAAAGTTGTCTCCTCTTAAAATATCTAGGTAACACAAGGAGCAGAGAGTGATGTACTGGTGTTGACACTGTTGCATGATAAAAGCTCATAAGAAATAGCAATCTGCCTCCTTGACCTCACGGTCCCTGAGCTGTCCTGTTTAGCAGGTGTGACCGCCCCCTCAGTTACAGGCAAGGAGCTTACAATAGTTCTCCAGTAATAGTTCTGTTGTCACAATCACAGAAAGAAGAGTGGAGCCAAGCTGCCTAAATATCACTGTAAGTATGTGAACCACACAGGTACTCACTAGGTGGATGTGATCCTGCAGAATCCAACATGCAGGCTCTGCAAACTGGAAGGAAGCCAGAGACGGAACTCATAAACATTGAGCGTGCGGTGTATCACTTAAGGACAGTGAGCACACACTGATGTACTAAGTTGGGACAGGGACAGGAGGACAATCCTGGGCAGATTTTTCCACCCTCTTGATTAATCAGATCACCAGGCCCAGTCATATCCTAGATAATATCCTTACTTGCATTTCACAGTTTTAAAACATATTGGACTACCTTATAGAAACAGATTCTGACCCTTGGTACAGCTGAATTTCTCAGAAATCTGTGTATGCAGCTCTTTGAAGGCATCCAAGTGCAAACACTACCAAAGCATGAGTAAAAGGCTGCCTTGCTCCTGTGGTTACTTTGTCATGAGACGACTTCTTACAGTGGGCTACTTTGGAGGTTTAATTTTGGGTGCAAAACTACCCAACCTCTAAATGAACATATTTCCTTTTTTCTAGCTAATATTTAGCCAACGTTGTAGTACATTTGAAATCCAGTATCACTTGCATAATTAAATGAAAAGCAGTCTGCTGACTCCTCCAGTCTATACTCTGCTCTGTGATAACACCCTGGGAAGGTACACGTTGAACTGAATATGAAAGCATCCATCAAGAGATTGTCCTGTATACTGGGATATTTGCAATTGCAGTAACACCTGTGGCTAAAATTTAGCCTGAAATGTGATTCACTAATTGCCATTGGTATACCTTAAAAAAAATCACTATTATCTGGAAGAGAAAGAAGTCATTAGCTACAGAAGGATGTCACCCACCAGGCAATTTAAAGTCTGGGAGTGAAAACAGCTGAGTCCCTCAAATGAGGACACAAATTCTCCAGGGATGGTGCAGGGGTATGGATGGGACCCACTAACAGACTCATTAGGTTTGCAGTCTGGGTGAGTCAGCAATGCCAACAGCTTCCAATGAAAGTGGAGGAGAATCTGTTGAATTTACAGCATTAGATACCAATTCAGCAATACCAGCCAGTCAACCAACCAACCAACCAACCAACCAACCAACCAACCAACCAAGCTCAAGAGATGATGAAAATCCAGAAAAATGTGTGCATCATCTTCTAGAGTATTAATAATGGTAAGACTTTCAAGACCATCAGTGTACTTCATGATTGATGTAGAGCAAACCGAAAATGAAAAGTGTTTGAAATCAATGGAGCATCTTTGAAGTACTCTAAACAGAAATGGGAGAACAGGAGGATCTCTGAAGTACAGGGACAAGGATTGGGGTAATGGGGGGAAATCCTGTCCACAATGTCCCGAGGGACAATGGGGGCGGTTATAAGATTATAAATCTCAACTTTAACTCCAACTCCAACCTCCAGGTTAGAAATACTTGCTCTAGAACATGAACAGAAATCTATATCCCCTGTCCCATGTTTTATCTCTCGGTATCACCCTCAGCAGAGGTAAATGAACTCAAGTGTTACTGAGAGAGCCTTTCTTATTGCTCCAGTGTCATCCAAATGGTTTGGTCAAAAAGCAGAAGAGAAGAACACGGGGAACACTTCCTATGTGCTTCCTTTGTGGTCTGGAGTCTCTTTTGTTATTATTTAAAAATTATACTAGAATGATCCATCTGCATGGCACGATGTGCAAGAACTCCATCATCTATGGGGGCTGAGAAGAAGATACATGTCTGCACATTGACAGCACACGCCAGAGTCTCTGTCTCACTTTGTCCCACATAAGATGGACCTGCAGTGTTGTGCTGTCTAGAAAAGTCCAGGTATATCCCTAAGTGTCTCCTTCACAAAAAAAAAAAAAAAAAAACCTTCCCCAAGTGATCAGACAATTATACGATGACTTGCTCATATGTAACAGCCCAGATAGAGGGAAAAACTGAAAGAAGATCTCAGTCTCCAGCAAGTAAATGCCAGTTCTATCACATTCTCCACCCACCATCAACCAACAGCTTAGAGAAAGATAAGGTGCACATCAATCTTGTGGCAAAGGTGATGGATGCCCAACACTTTGATATCTCCAAAGCCAAGCCAAACTTGGAGAATGGAGTGTATGCTCGATTGAATGCTGCATGGAATTCTATTTATCACACGAGATAAATTATCATGAACCATGAGAGGGGTGTTCCTTTTCTCATAATGCTTACAGGGTACAGCCTTAGACTGCCCAGGTGAGTGTCTCCAAGTAGGAAGACATAGCCAGTTAGAATTCTGAAGGTGGTGCTCCAAGACTCCCTCCCTCCTTTAGATGACACACACATTGCTGAAGAAAGAAAAAAAAAAAAAAGGTGGTGATAAAGTACAGGTCACTCATATTCCTGCCTAGAGACACTAAGTAAATAGCGATGCAAGGTCTCAATACCTTTTCCATGAAAACAGAATAGGCTCCCTTTTTTTGGAGCCACAAAATCGCACTCCTCTTTGCAGCTGTGTCAGCAAGAGCTGTGCTGCAGAATAATTCATTTCTAAACAGAAACCACCGTCGAGAGCAGTTCATAGGTGTAAAGACGCTAATCTAGATTAGCCTGCTGGTGAAAGAGGCAGAGCAAAGGCCCCTCGTTGTCCTTACAGGAGTTTCCTTTATTTCTACGATGGCATTGCCTCACAGGAGGACCATTTATCTCAGAATAAAATTAAATCCGCTGACTTCCTATCCACTGTTTGTCACCAAAACAATGCTGAGGAATACAAGTTCCATTTGTATGGAGGTACCCTTCTGTTTTCTAAAGCTTTATTCTAATACTGTGTGGGGCCATGCTTGTTCAGAGACATCTACTGTCCCCTTTTGTACCACTGCCATGTAGGATAATTAGAACTCAGAAATGATGCACTACTGGCAAGTTGCAGACATGACGCTGTCTGTGAGGCTTGTGACTAAAGGAGAGAGACACATCCACACCTCCTTCTCTCTAGATAAGGTTTGCTTGCGGGCACATGGCACTGAACCTACCCTGACCCCTGCCCTTCCCTTCTTTGGCACCTAATCGTACAAACAGATTTATTAACTTTGCCCCGATCAGGACATAGTCCCTGAAAGCAGAACTGGTAAGTGGAAAAGACAGAGGTGGCGGTGCCACCCTAACACACCTCCAAATCCTGGCCTCTCCCTCCCAATCCAGTCTTAGATAACCCCACCCTGTACATCCACCCTTGCTTGGCATTTTAATGTCTGTGGGATTTTCCACTCCCTGCGTGGCTAGTGCAGAACTATTTTTTAATTATCCACTAAAGCTCTCCTAGCCTAAAGGGGCTGAAGAATACAACCCATTGAGGGGCAGTGGAAACAGGTCTGTCCTGGAAAGAAGCCATCAAGTAGAATTATACACTCTTGAAGAACTTTGAGAAGTCCAGAATTTTGAGTAAGAATGTGGCTAAAAATGCCCTAGCATCCTCTTTTACACTAGTATAAATGTTAGTTCACACAATGGTAAGTCTTCATGGTCTCTCAGTATCTTCCCCATGTCTGATGTTATGCTAACACTCTTATATTTTCTGCCCAGTAAATTTTATCACTACCAAGTATATGATGTGATTATGCGAAATAAGTGCTAAGCTCTGTTAAGCTCTGCTCTCTCTCTCTCTCTCTCTCCCTCTCCCTCTCCCTCTCCCTCTGTGTGTGTGTGCGCGCACGCGTGCGCATGCACGCATGCCTGTTTGTGTATCTATCTGCGTCTATCTGTATGTCTGCCTGTCTGTCTTTCTAGGTACAAACTCATGATACCACTATGTAGCCCAGACTTGGCATGAACCTGTGATCTTCTGGCTTCCGTCTTCCAAGTGCTGAGATTATAGATTATAAGTGTGCAGAACTTGGCTCAGCAACAATGCTATCATTGCTACCTAAGTCTAGAATTTAAGGACTCAGACTTCCAGATAAGGGACAGAATTTTGCTTCCCCATCTCAGATATCAGCTCAAGTTCACCCCCAAACATGCCCTTGCCCGTGATGATGAAGAATGGGTCCATGTGGTTATTCAGTGAAAGTCTGACTGTCGCTGGCTGTTAAACCTAAAATCTGAAGTTCACCTTCTAGGAGACATGGAGGTAAGAACAGATATCTGCAAAGGCAAAGGAATTTCCCTGCTAAGGGCAGTGATTCCAGATATACCACATTCCTTGAGTCAAGACAAGCAGAACAGATCTTAAAGAATCTGAACTAGTTTTTTATGATTTACTTATGCCTGTTTCATGTGTCTGTGTATACCTGTGTGTGTGTGTGTGTATATATATATATATATATATATATATATATATATATACATGCACTTGACTAATAAGCTACAGGCCATATTCCAAATCAATGAGAATATAGGACCTACCCAAAGAGCAATGTGCTAATTATGAATATATTTCTTTTATAATCTAGAACTTAGCTCCTCAGTAAAGGACTGGAATAATGTAACACCAAAGCATACTCTATTCCCTTATGTCTGGAGGTGAGGTGAACATGTTGAACCATTCTCTTCACAAAATCCTTTACAACTTAGGACCCTATAAACTGATTATAAACTATGGTATTCACTCTTTTATAGAAAAATCCTTGATGTAAGGAAATTGCTTAAAACGTACTTTTAAGTGAATAAACTATAATTAGATGTGAAGATTGTGGCAGACGTGTTACCATTCCACATCTCTATCCACAAGCTGCTCCACAGCACAGCCTCTTCTCCTTGGCCAGTCGTGCACATCAGAAGCATCCGCAGAGTTAGAAATGTAGGAACAGTGGGACTTCGTGGGGCATTATTTTGACAGAGGGTGGGTGAAGGCTGACAAATGCTGGGGAAAATAACATTAGCCGGGTCCTAGAGGAAAGAAAGCCTGTGATATGGATAAAAGTGTTCCTTAGAGCTGCCGTCCAAAGGTCATGATAGGACATGAGGGGCAAATCAATCAGAGGGAGACAGGCAGGCACCGGACCATGGGAGGCCCACTTTGGTTCATTCCTTGAAAATTGAATATGTTTCATATCACTCCTTGTTCGTAGAGTTTTAAAAGCTTCCCATAAGAGCATAGACAAGAAAATATGCAGGAGAATGTATCTTTATAAAAGGTGAATTAAGTTAAATTTATAGATCAGATATATTTCACAGCACAAACACATCTAGTCAAATGATTTGTTCTTATCATCGCTAATGTATTACTTCCTTTGAAGGGCACTTGTATAAGCCCAGCTCCTAACATCCTCATAAATCCTAGCCCCAAATAGTTTTCATTAGCATCGCTGTTGATTTCGAGCTCTGCTTGCATCGCATCAAAACTGCGTTTATCTAGGCAGTGCTTGAACAAAATGATGTATCTGTCTGCGTTCTATTTCGGGCAGCACCACTGATTCACACAATGAGACACTTGACCTACTTAGGCCCAGCAGGAGATCTGAAGAAGCTGGGCCTTCCATCCTAACAGCCACCACACTGACATTTCCTGGTAAAAAGGTATTTGGATCCAGAGAGACTGCTCTCAGGTGGGTTAGTGCTGTAGCAGTATTGCCAAAGGTTAAGTTTCAGAGCACACACTAATGATACTCCTGAAACAGCCTGTCTGTTTCCCCATCAAAATCTGAACTTTTTCATCAGAGCGTACCGTCTAATCTTGCTTCTCTCTTTTATTAAATGAAGTGGGGAAGTTTCTCTCCTATTCCACAAATCCTTATCTGGTGCCCTATGTGCCCTATGAATACTACTCAGTAAATAAAAAGTTGATGCAGACCTGACATAGAGGAAGTTAGAGATCATTTGGTGATACTGTGCTATGGGCAAGATTATAGAAACACAGAGGAGCTAGCCATGCCATTTGCGAGTGATTTGCTCTTGAGAATCTTCTGGAAAGAGAGAAGGCCACCCTAAATGTAGTCCATGAGTGAGTTCTACAAGGGTAAAGTTAACAGACATAGTGAAGAAGACGGATGGAGAGAAGGGTGCTAAAGGTGGTGGTGCTAGAAAACCACAGAAGATGCATCCAAGAGGAAAGGGGAGGCACCCTGGAATGACTACGGAGGGGCTGACTAAGAGATGGTCCTTTAACACCTGGGCGTAGAGGAGAGGAGAAGGGTTTAAGCAACGCTATGAAAGAGGCTGGTACTTTTGAGAAGCGATTGCATAGCTCTGAAAGGAACTTATTTAACAGAGCACAATACTAGGAGTTAGAGACAAGTTAGTACCCTGTGTACCAGCCATCCAGTGGAGGGAGGACATGGGTCAGAGTAGCAACCAGGAAGCTGCCAAAGGATGGAAACAGTTAACAGTCCAACCCGGTTGTAACTTCTCCAAACCACAACAAATGGTCAACACGGAAAGACATCTGTAATAGAATATGCAGCACTCACATACTGGTGGCAGCCAACAACTTTCTACTTGGACTTCAGGCTCGCTCAGAAGGAGGGACATCATGACTGGTCCTAGAAACCTAGCTAACCTATCATGTCTATTGAGGTCATTGACCTTAGGAAAGTCCTACTGCTTCTTTACTAGACCAGCATTAACTTCTTACTACATTCTAAGTATTATTCATATATATATATTAGATATTGTTTCATTTACATTTCTTTTTTAATTATTTTATTAGTTATATTCTTCATTTATATTTCAAATGCTATCCTGAATATCCCCTATACCCTCCCCAGCCCTGCTCCCCTACCCACTCACTCCTACTTCTTGGCCCTGGCGTTCCCCTCTATGGGGCATATAAAGTTTGCAAGACCAAGGGGCATCTCTTCCCAATGATGGCCAACTAGGCCATCTCTAAGTCTTATTCTTATACCCACAGATAAGTGCTGCTACCACTCATCCATCAGAGAAGCTTATTTCCCAAGTAGATAGAGAACAACTGGACACAGTGATGAGAGAAATGGACAGTGAGAAGCCAAACACCAATTGATTCCTTTCCATCATGGCCTTGGCATCTACAGATAATGTGCTTGTGTGTGGTTATTCGTATGTGCATGAGTGTTGGTATCTTAGGATGCCAAAGCAGATATTCGAATTCTCTGGAGCTGGAGAGGGGGCAGAAAGATTGGAAGTGCCAGAATGCCAGAAAGTCTGCTGGGAAACTCTCTCCTTTGAGCAAGATTAGGAAAATGGCAATACTAATACACCCACTAATGCAAAAAAGTTGATTGTCAAAGGCCCCACTCTAGACAAAGAAACACAGGCAACTAACAGCTGACATTAGAGGGAGAATTAGCCTCTCCCAAGGATGAATGCCCTTATTGGTTATCCAATATAAAGTTGTCAGCCTTACACAAAAACAACAAAAATGGACTCTGTAAGTTGTAAGTATATGTTTGTACATAAGTATAAACACATATATGCATGTAATGGTCATGATCAAAGCAAAAGAGGTTATCAATTTAAGGGTGGAGCATCGGAGAAGTTAAAGGGAGAGAGCCTGGGAGAGAGCTAAAGGAAGGAAGAGAGACGGGAGAATGACATAAATGAATTAAAAATGCATAAAATTTGTTTTAAAGGAAGAAAAAAAGTAGAAATAAAAATATAAGGAATAAAAAGGTGTTAGATGTAATTTCATACCAACAGTGCAGATATCACCATAAGGGCAATTATCAAAAAATAAACAGATAAATAAATAACAGCATACATACAACACTTGCTTCTTCTGTTTGTTAAAGAACTCTCCATAGAATGGTACTTAACAAATTCTCATTGATAAAAATACAAGATGGAGGCTGGAGAGATGGCTCAGAAGTTAAGAGCACTGGTTGTTCTTACAGAGGACACAATTGTCTCTGTAACTCCAGCTCCAGAGAATTCAGCAATCTGCTTTGACATCCTAAGGTACCAGCACTCATGTGCACACAAATAAGCACACACAAGCACAATCACACACACAAGCACAATCACACACACACACACATGCACACACACACACACACACGCACTCAAGCATGCACATGCACACACATAAATAAAAACCCTCTTTTTAAGATCAAAGGGAAAGTATAAAACCAGAGACAGAGGGCAGGTGAGGAATGAATATTTTCACAAGACCTTTCTCACTGAGCAGATCACAGAAAGCAGAAGCAGAAGCCGCATGAACAATAGCTGGGACCCTGGAGCCCTGGGTCTGTGCTGGACCTCTCAATCACAAAGTTAGTAGAATATGGTCTTGGACAATGTTCTTAACTACAATGAGTCTTATTTTTCTAATTGTAACAAAGAAGAAATAATTGGTATTGACCCTATGCTGTTAGGGTTTTCAGAATTAAAGGAAGCTGTCCACAGAAACTAATTATGACAGTGTTTGAACAAAAAAAAACCTAAACATTGCTTTGTAAGAGTTATTAGTATTAATAAGTCTAGAATTTGTTGAAGACAGGTTTTTCTGGTTTGTTTATTTGGGGGGACAAAGATTCTCATTCTTTGTTGCCATGCCAATGGTTTTGAGAGGTTTATCAGTCTAAGGAATTGATTTTTGAACAAAGCTGTCTGAAAATCTGACCTATGACCTTCAGTCACAAGGTGCAGATATTTTGAAGTGACAGGCAGCCTACCAGGAATGTGGTTTGCTGGCAGCAAGGTCCCTTGTGCAAGAGAGATACCTGTTCCTCCAGGGAAAAGCTATTCCCTTCCCAGCCATTTTCAACTGCATCTGTAGGAGCCTCGGCTGCCTGAAAACCCTGTATCTGATTCATTTAGTCAAAATGCGATCACCCTGGTTCTGTTGGCTTGGACTTAGCCTAATTTAGCCACGAAAAAAAAAAAAAGGTCAATTTTGACAGCTGTATACAGAATATAAAATTTGAGTATACAAGGGCTAATTGAAATTTCAGGGCACACATTCTGCATAGTGTCATTTAGTTTTTAAATGAGCCCTGGAAATGGCTGCCAGACACATGCAAATAGCCCAGTTCCATTTGATTCTTTCTGCACTGAACGTCGGATTGCATAACTGGTTGCTTTAGTGAACGTAACAGTCTTAAAGGAGACAACATTGGGGAAGAGAGGCAGCCATTTCATAGTATTTATAAATTACAGTACTAGGGAATCCATGCTTTTCTGATAATGAACTCTTTCAAGCACAGAAAAACAACCCTACATATTTTCAACTGCAACACATTTTATCTGTCTCTCCTTCAATGAATACAGCTAGAGAAAATTCTTTAGCTAATGTAATTTTAACAAAAACAACAACAACAAGAGGACTCATTACTATGACTCCTGCTATAATTAAAGATGTTGACTGACAATTTCATTTTGTTTGATAAACCGATCTGTCTTCTCTCCAGTGGTTAACCACCGCAGTGCCAGAGAGTTCTACACATAGCTGTTAAATCTAGCACGCTTCTAAATTCCACTGGCACATTAGGTATTTGAACATGTGTGTGGCTTGGTCTAGATTCTGTTTAAAGTAGCACCATGCAATATATGTCTTTTTAGTGTGAATATTGTCTTTTGGCTATCCCAGGGCAGGTAAAGGGAAAGCTCGGTTTGTTTGTGGCCATGTATATTTGTGTGTGCATTCACACTTGAGCATGCCTGTCCATATTGCTTACACTTAGTGATATGTTAGGCACCCCATTAGACCATAATAACAAAGGCATTTTATAGTGTTAAAATACAGTCAGTAACTAAGTCTTCAGCCCAAAGCAAACAATAGTAACTTTCTCATCTACTTGGGCTCACCTCTCCTCTTCTGTTCTGTCTCCCATTCTTCCCCCCTCTATGACCATCCCTTTCTCACTCCTCACACTACCTCTACATCACTACTTTGATTTTTCTTTCTCTTTTAATTCTTTACTTTTTTATTGAGAGCGAGGTTATATGCACCACATGCATGCAAGATCCAGTGGAGATGAGAGGGAAGTACCAGATCTGCAGAACCAGAATTACAGACACTTGTGAGACACTTGTAGGGGCTGGTGACTGAACTCCAGTTCTTGGCCAGAATGGTCAGTGCTCTTAGCACCTGCCCTGTTCTCTAGTCCATTTTTCAATGATTCTTAAATAGGTGTGATTAAAAGGTATTTGTGTACCCAGCTTCTAGACGGTCTAAAGCCCTAGCAGTTAATAATTTATCGAGATCCCACAGCATGCCTTGCATTTCTCGGGTTTCTAAGGAACAATTAATCCTTGTGCTGAAAAAAAAATTGACCCCCAGGGAGAAAAGCCCAACATATGTCAAATATCAAAATCTCTAAATGGAAAGCTAAGAAGCCGTATAGTCGACCTCTATTTAAAAATTGTTTGTTTTAATTTTTTTTGAGATTATAAGAAAATTACATCACTTCCTCATCACTTTCCTCACTCCAACCCCTTAGATACACTCCTCTTTAAAATCTATAGCCCCTTTCTCATTAATTGTTGTTTAATGCACATATTTGTGTGTGTGTAGATAGATAGATAGATAGATAGATAGATAGATAGATAGATAGATAGATAGATAGATAGATAGATAGATAGGCAGGCCGGCAGACAGACAGACAGACAGACAGACAGACAGACAGACAGACAGACAGACAGACAGGCAGGCAGGCAGGCAGGCAGGCAGGCAGGCAGACAGACAGACAGACAGACAGACAGACAGACAGACAGACAGATATACTGCTAAATGTATAAATGCAACCTGTTCAGTCTATGTAGTATTACTTGCATGTGTGCTTTTAGGACTGACCATTTGGTCAACCTTCTCATTCCATGGATGCCATCAGTGTATAAGACACTGATAAACAGTGCATTACAGTTGTTTACTGCTATAACTGATTCCAGCATTCTAAAGAACAGTGACTCTACCCATGCTCATGAACTTTCTAGAAGGACAGCGGCTGTTGTGGATAGCTCTAGTTACTCCACGTGTCTCCCTCCTATGAAAGCGAGTAGGGTTGCAAAGGATTTCTTATATTCTTTCCCATCAGTTCCAGCTATGCAAATTTAATTCATCTACTCTGTAAGTCTTTTCCTACTGGAAATTTTCTAGTGATCTTCAGACAATACTCTATACTCGTTCTTACTAATCCAAATGTTCTCCTTGGACAACACAGTCTGCCCGTGACTACACAGTTTTCCATAGCGTGGCTCCTTGTTTCCCACAGTCAGCTCACAGCGTCCCTGTGCAGGTAATGTAGTTTCTACTTATTTGCTCTCTCAGTACCTCAGAGGTCCTGGCCAGTTAACAGTGTCTTTATTTCCTCTGGATGCCAAGCTGGGCTGGCTTTTGCATCCCCAGTCTAGGGGCAATTTCATTCTCATAGTTATTAAATTCCCTGTCATCTTAGATGTCTCATCCTCTTAGTCTTGGGAGAGAAACCGAGACACATAACACATCTGAAAGTCTTTGAGTGTCATAGTAAATAAATAGCTTAAAAGAAATAGGTTCTACTCAACCCCTTGGAGATTGTGTCAGCACACTCAAAGGAACCTGGTAGTTCTCATGCTTGAGTGTTTGAAGAACAGCTTGGAAAATGAAAACAGGAAAGGAGAAACAAGATGCAATGAAAAAAGAGTAGAATCTATGTGTGAATATAATATCAACTAAATCGGAAACTTAAGAAAAATGGAGAATACAGTTGTTTTTAAATCTTATTACCAACAACCTTAAAATCATCTTTCTCCAGTTAAGAACTCCTGTCTGCAGTTAATAACATAAAGATGCTTAAATGTGCTGTACCAAGTCCCTCAGCAAAGCAGACAAAAACATCAGGAACAGTGGTATTGGTCCCCATCATTTCCATACCGCAGCTTCCTGGAGCATGTGACTGGAGATATCCTTGCAAGGCTTTAAGGGATGTGAGCTTCAATGACACCAGGATTTCCCTTTGAAGAAAGTTTCACTTGCAAATAAATCTCATGGGAAGGGAATTCTACCATGCATTCACACCTTAGTGCTCATGAGAATTAAATAATTGTTATGAACAAATAGCATTGGTTAACTTGAAGTGTGGTGGTTATGGCCATCCCCTAAGAGAGGCACTGTGCTAAGTTAAAGGAGTCCTCAAATAATTATACGAGGGAAATAAGCCGGAACATTTTTATGAGATTTAGGCAACAAAGAACAGTGTGGTTGCCAGCTTAAGTCTTGAAGAAACAAGCCCCAACTGGATATTTTCATTGTTCTCTGAGCTGCCTGGGAAATAGGATTAAGCACAAAGGAACTGAACTATATATAAGAGGGGCACGAGGACAAAGCCGCCCTTCCCCAGGTTAAGGAGGGGAGATTTTAGTTTTCTGTCTTTTGCTTTGATACTGGGGAATACATTATAAAACTAAATGGCAGAAGGAAAATTATAGCTATTTCCCCTACTACACATTCTGGGATGTTATATCACTGTGTTTTTAATATAAATTAAATCTCATTGATTTTTAGGAACTTACCCCTAACATCAAAACAAGAAAGACACAAAATTCAGAAGTTCAATTCATCCATTTTTTTTAAATAGCTTGTAAACTTATCATGAGGCTAAATTGTATATAACATGTGTTATTTATTTAGCATAAAGTTTTTATGTGAATTATTTTATCTAATTTATTCTTATGAAATTTCTGTATAATAGTTGAAGCAGATATAATTAGAGGTCCCAATCATAAACAAATGAAATAGGCTTGAGAGATATTTAACTTGCCCCAAACTCAAACTAAAAAAGAAATGTTAAGAATGTTCAAAATGGTAGCCTGTGCTTTAACTTTTGTAGAACATGTTATGACCAAAGCACACTTAACATATGCTGGGTTTACAAGTTCTTATGTTGAGTATCTGGAGAGATTACTCTATGGTAAAGAGCAATGGCCCCTCTTCCAGAAGAAGCAGGTTCCTTGCCTAGTGCACACATGAACACTCACAACCAACAGTCTGTAACTCCAGTTCCAGGTAATTCCATGCATAAGGTGGTCTCTTTATGCAGTACACATCCATTGGTGAACAAACACACATACAATTAATGCTCCCATACACATAACATTTTCAAAAGAGGTTCCTGTGTGAGTTTACAACTGATGGTTGAGACACAGGAAATAAAGGACTAAGGAAAAAACCCAATGTTGGCCAATGTTGCCAGTAGAAGGAAGATAACGTGGTTCTCTGGCTATGGTCGGACTCTCTGACTGGCATCAGTAACCATACAGCATCCGTAGTCAAACCAAGAATCATACCTTCAGCTGCTAGTGCACCTCACTTCTCTGTTACATCCTACTTTGCTGAATTTGTATAAAAGAAATCCAGACCTCTGTCTTCTTTTGTGATGCTGGAGTCTGAATTCAGGGTCTCCTGCATGCCAAGTAAATGCTCTATCACTGAGCTATATCCCCAACATTCTTTTTAGCTTTTATGTTGAGACAGCATTTCAGTAAATTTTCGAGGCTGGCCTGGAACTCACTTCTTAAGAAAAACAAGGCTTAAATTTATCTATCCTCCTCCTGCTTTGGATTCCCATGCAGCTTGATTGTACTATACCACCAGTCCCAGGCCTATCGATCTCTTGGCTGGAGAATGAAAGGGACCCATGTAGCCACTGCAAAGTCTCAGTCTCCACCTCAGATCAGGTAATGAACACACCTTACTCTTACCTTTACAACCTTATTTTACAGATAGCAACTAGTGTTTGCCTTTTAAGAAACAGACAGAAATGTTTTACAGATGCTGTCGACCAGTGACTTGGGAAGGTTATTGAGGCTAGGAAATCATTGAGGAAAGGAGATCAATGAGAGGAGGCAGGGGGACCAGGACAGTAATAGGGGGAGCCAACATCGTGATGAAACCCACTCTTTTGTGTGTCAACTAAAATACTTAATTAAAAAAAAACTAATTGAGGCTCAGAGAGTGCAATCAGAAAAAAAGAAATCAAACAAAGGCAAGCACAAAGACAAACGTTGGGATGAAATGAAATGAAGTAAGTGAAAGCTACCAAATCACTGTTGTATTTGCTCAGTGGTATGTTTCAACCTCGTCTAGAACCCATCAGAGGCCTGCCATACCAGGACCATTGAGATTAATCCCCATCCCAATACCTACTAAATAGGAACAACCAGTGAGCAAAACCACCCATATGGCTAAAGACCCTCAAAAAAACACAATCAACAAAACTCAGGGCAGTAAGAAAACATCAGAGCACAGTGACCTTACTATAAAAAGCCCTGGATACCTTAACACAAATGAAACACACACACACACACACACACACACACACACACACTGACCTTAAATCCAATCTTCTAAAGATGATAGAGGTCTTTAAAGAGAAAATAAATAAATCCCATATAAAAATATAATCAAACAGGTAGAGTTCTTTAAAGAAGAAACAAATAAATCCCTTAAAGATATTCAGAAAAATACAATAAAACAGGTAAAAGCAATAGATAAAACTATGCAAAACCTGAAAGTGTGGGGACTCTTATGGAAAAGTTGGGGGAGGGATTACAGGCCCTGAAGAGGATAGGAACTCCACAGGAAGACCAAAAGAGTCAACTAACCTGGATCCTTGGGGGCCCTCGGAGACTAAACCACCAACCAGAGAACATACACAGCCTGGACCTAGGCCTCCTGCACATCTGTAGCAAATGTGCAGCTTGGTTTTCAGGTGGGTCCTGAACAACTGGAGCTGGTGCTATCCCAAAAGTTGTTGCCTGTCCATGGAAGATATTCTAGCTGGGCTGCCTTGTCTGACCTAAGTAGGAGAGGATATGCCAGGGTGGAGCAATACATAGGGGAGCCCGCCCTCTCAAAGGAGAAGGGAAGGAAAAGATAGGGGAAAGACTGTGGTAAGGAGCAACCAGGAGGGGGCCAGTGAGCAGGATATAAAGTGAATGAATGAATGAATGAATGAATGACTAAAATAAATAAATATAAAAAAGGAAAGACTTGTCCTAAAAATATGTGGTATAAATTTAGACAAAAGAATGTAGAAACCAAAAGTGCTATCTATCACTGTCAAGTCAAAATCATATAAAGAGATATGTATAAAGGCAACAAAATTTACTTTTTATCTAGAAATAAGCCTAATTAGAGATAGAATTTTATGAAAAATCGTGCAAAATTTTGTTAGAATATATGAATACCCATATAAATGGATAGCTAGCTAACTCATACCTGTGGATGTAAAGAATCAATTTTATTGGCAGAGTAATTCAGATAAATTTATAAATTCCACGCCACGGGCATTTTTTTCTGGAGACGTGTTCTACAATGTTGCATTTCATTTTGCTGTTTTTAAAAGCCAATCATAAAATTGAATTCATTCTGCAGAGGTTTTAAGTATAAACAAAGTCACATCTGCCATTCTTCTCTGGCCAGTGATTTCTAGGTTGGAAAATGAGCTGGGAACTTAAGAAGAGAACAATGTCCTGTTTTTCTCCTCAGTATAAACTGTGATCTCATAGAACATCATACATTTTAGGCTATGAGAAAAAAAAATCCCATAATGCAGCGCACGGTGACGGGACATCTGCAGACCCTTCTCTACGGCCTTCTGGATACATGGAGAGGCCAGCTGCGTACCCTCAGGTTCTACGCAGACCACTTGTCTAGGTCAGGCCTCGAACTACAGGCTGTCCTATCACAGCAGGGGAAGATTCTGGTCTGCCTTTGTCCCACAGAAATGTTCCTTGGAGTTCTTCCACACCCTTCTGATTCTCTTCTAGAATGTTCTTTGTAGTAGAATATTCCACATTGGAGTTATGCTACGTCGGCTCCCATTTACGAATTTCATAAACATTCTCTTTTCTACAGGCTTTATAAGCAGTGGTTCTTTTTCCTATAAGCCCCTCAGGATTTATCTATGACAAAAGTTTTAGTCCTTCCTTGAGCATTTGTTCCTTCTCTTGAAACATATATGTTCGTGCATGCATGCCTAAGTACATACATTTATTTTGGGAATTTGATTTCATCGCTCTTCCTTCTTGACTCGCACTGACAATTATAAAATTATAAAAATAACCCCTGAAGCAGCTACCAAAAGAGCTGAGAGCCATGGGGCCATGCTGACTGACAATGCGACATTGAGAACGAAATGCTTTCTGTACCCTCTCATGACAATATTGTTGTTATTCAGTACTATTAAAGGAATAAACGGTTAGCGCGGAATGAACCTGAACAGTGTGATTCTTGATTCTATGTTCTGCCCACACCCAAAGGATGTCAGAAATGTTGAGTTTTCACAGAGAAATGATAGCTAGCATGGCCAAATGCTATAAAACATGACTAAGATAACTATAAAATGTCTCATTTCTAAATATTGCATCTGCAAATAGGTCTGAATATGGAGTGATACCTTAGCCAGTCTACTGACAAATAGCTGGTCATGACGTTTCACACAAGAACGGCAAGGGTGGCAGACAAACAGATGTCTCTAGAAAGAGAACACCACTCAGACAACTGGCAGATGGGGACCTAGCCTAAAAGTGCAGTATGACTTCCACATGACCACAGACCTCAGCTCTGCTGATAGAACACATGGTAAAAATAAAAGCCTGGAGGAGGGAGACAGCCAAGTAACGGCACAGTATAGAAATTGGCCATGAGTTAGCCTGCTTTACCATAAATGTTGCTGCTGAGAAAAATCTGCATCTGGGGATGTATAACCCACATCGCCTCGCTAAGCAAAGCACAGACAAGTCACACAGGGCTTATTCTATTCCTTAAGTTATATCATCCTATTACAAGATGAAAGAAGTATGACCATTGCTCTTAATTTATTGTAAAGGGCATTTAATCCTCTGAGCATAATCCTCAGTAACATAAGATGCTGCCCCCAAAGTAGAGATTCCTATTTTGTCCATAAGGAATATCTACATAACTACATTTCACCAACGGCTATGAGGCAAGAAAAGCCAGGGAGAGGAACAGGATGCCAAATTGATTCTGTTGGCTGAGCAGCATGGGGGCGTGGCTTTTACCTCCCGCATCTCATCTAGAAAAAGACAAAAACAAAAACCACATCAGTTACTTCCAATTTCCATTAGTTATGCAACAACCATTACAGCTCAGAACTAAACAGGGCCCTTAACACTAAACTGACTTTAACTGAATTTTAAGAACACCGTACTTCACAAATGTGGGAGTTCCTGAGGGAATCTAATATTTGGAACGTCACACTCCCGAGAGGGTTATAGTATTTCTGACTAAAGTTTCCACGCCAGCAACAGAAGACCAAGGGAAGAAACTTAACCTGAAACATTGTCATGAGCACACATAGCAAGGAATTATGGTAATCCTTCACACCAAATTTGAGGACTTTTGGTTAAGTGAAATAGATTGGAAAGAATGCAAAAACTAGGCAAAAGTCTTGGTCCTGTGTGAACAGAACTATATTATAGAACGTAACTAAGGTTCCCTGTGCATGTGGAAATCCTAGTAGAATATTCCAGAAAGTGGTTTTTTGTTTTGTTTTGTTTTGTTTTCTTCTGTTTTCTTTTTCTCCAGAGTTTGACTAGATCCTGGAGGTCACCGGAAGACAAGCATCTGCCCTATGTCATCCATAGGATGGAACAGCCAGAGCTCCAGGAACAGAGCTTTGAGAGAGCAGCAGCTGTACTTAGTAGGCATGGCAGGACCACACAGTTTCTCTGCTGTGGCTTTGCACCAGGGTCAACGGGTGACCCTGTCATGAGAAGCACATCTGAGGAGAAGATATGATGGTCTGGAGAGCACAATTCTGAAAGCTGTTCTAGGCTCTGCCGACTTAGCATGTCCCCGGTTTCTGCAGGTAAAGAGCAATTAGAAATGAGTGGGCAGTGGGCAGAGCCAGGCCAGCTTTTCCCTGAGGCAGGATTTCTCACCAGTACGACCAGTTCATCCTGACTTGGAAGGAATGCTTTGAAAGATAGAAGCATCTCTGGTATGAGACTGGAAGGCTCTCCTCAACCGAAAGTCCGTGTAGTTCTGCGAAAACAACCCACAGGCACACTGTACATACGAAGAGCACATTAGGCCAAATAGAAACCCAAAGTCAGGAAGCTGGGCTGTGATCTCAACTGTGAAGACAAACTCACGTCTGGAACACAAAAAGCAGCAAATGGCTGCTTTTGAGACTTTGCCCATCCCCCACTTCTCTGACCTTTCCATCTGAAGGGTTTCAGAGGACAACTGGCCCAACCCCTTTATGTGTTTTCCTTCCCCTGGCACTTTGCTGTTAACAGGGGAAAAACTGGCCAGAGTTCAAAAGCAAGAGTCACAGGAGGACAATGGCCACAGCACAATAAGTGTGGCACTCTGTTTTTACCCATAAGCCTCAAAGAAGTGAATTGAGAAAAAAAAAAAGACAGGCAAATATACTGTGGGGCTCGGCAACAAACTTTATCAAATGTCAGGGAATGAAGACCAGAGATGGTCACTGGCTCAACCTCAAATAAGCATCAGTGCTGGGCTTCAGGTCCAAACCTAACTCCGAGCCTTGGCACCCAACCCTGATCTACTACTGCCTCTCCTCTCAAATTTTCTAAGATTCAAATTAAAATTTAAGAGCCAGCCAAGAGGAGAGAGAAATAATATACACACTTTGCTTATAACACTTGGCACAGAAGAAAGCCTTCAAACATTTAGAAACAGAGTTTAAATTTCACTGAAGTCTTCAAAGTAGGAATCATTTGCTTTGAAAAATGCCTTGAAGTTTTGGGAACTGTGTATGTAAGTTGCCTAGTGTTTAATCTCACTCATTAGTGGAAACTATGCACACACCATTAAGCTCAGTGCAGAATCAGCACTTACCCAGTTTCATAAAAGAACACAACCAAGTCAGGTAAGAGTTTGCTCCAAATCGGAAGATTAAATTCTTTTGCTGACTTTTGTTACAAGTGATTTCTAAAATATGTTACATTAATCAAATTAACTGAACTATCATGATCATTTGGCCAGGCACGGGTTTCTGGGGGCAGTGTCTGGTATCTCCTGGGAACCAACCACATCATTCATTCCTTGCTCACTAAGTTGTTCCATTACATTCCCATGAATGTAGGAAAGCCATCTTTATAGCCACATCCATACTCCTATGTCTCCCAGGCTTCAGCAATGCCCTCTGCATTCCCTTCCTGTCCCAGGAAGGTAACCGTTAAATGAAGGAAAACTTAATCATATGATACTCTTTGAGTAGTGAACTAAATCCCCCTTTAAAAATCCTGAATGCTAGTCTCTCTTAACACTCACCCACAGATCTTAAATCTACTTTACTCTTCCTAAGCTTAATACCGGCTTACTACGAACCACACATAGCCGTATTGGCAATGGCTAATTACCTTGGTGATTGTTTAGTTAATAATTTGTCTTCTCAACCCAACCACAACCTGATTATCAGCAGATGTCTATTTTTCTGATATTTTCATTGAAAGATCGAATAAGTCTTCAGGTTGCATTTTTACAATCAGTAGCCAACGTTTATTTCTGGCTCAGGAGACAAGAACTCTTACCTGAAAACCAAGGATGGAAGTGAACCCCTGTTGGAGAGCTGTTGAAATCTCCAGTAAGCCACGAAGTTTTCAGGGCATTCTTAGCAAGCTCAAGGAAAACCCATTGTGCCAACAGTTAGATTAAAACAAGCTATTTCTAGAGTGTTGAGGCTCTACGTACTCTAATGTCTGCCAGGAGTTGACAGAACTAGGCTTTTTGAAGAGAAGCAGGATTCTCTGATGTGAACTTAAACTAGATTGTAGAAAAGCCATAGAAGGGTCAGAGCCTCTTCCCTTCCCAAGTCAGACTGTTTCTGTGTCAGTGTTGAACTCCAAGTCTCATGGGTTTCTACATTTATTTGGTTAACACCGTGCCACAATTTCTTTACAATCCATGGTATTTTAATGTGAATTAGAAATGTACATTAGATTGCTCACACTTTTCTTAGTTAAAAAAAAAAAAGCATAATTAAGAAGCACATATTGGATTAAATACCATCTTATCTATGTCTAACTACACACTTTACTTAAGAACAATCACTGGCTCTCCTAGTGTAAAACTGGAGAATGTACTTGTCTATTTTTGGAGTCACCACCTGCCACCTTAAGCAGTCAGTAAGTGTCCTTAACCTTTGTCTAGTGGAATCCCTGTTTTGAAGTGATGAATGTTAGCCAATGTTGTAGCAAGGCCTAGAAGTAGTTTCCTCCCTCCAGTATAAGACTGGGTTCAACTTAATTTAAAGCAAGTATTTATTGAACGTATTGGATGGGCCAGCAACTCTCAGTAGTTGTGATAACAGCGACCTGTAGTTTTATAAGTCATCATAGATCAGAAACAATCCCATAAAGTATGTCTCAGATAATAGAGCATGCAGATAAAGAACAAAGGCTGTCATCAAAGCCTTGGGACCCCACTGAATCATGACATCTCTAGATCTGATCTCATCTGTGTATCTAATAGAGTTTTGGAGCAGGTTGCGTTCTTAGCAGATGGCCTGAGGTCTGAACAGGGTCTATCACAGAGGAGACATGAGTACTGACTGATGACTAGAAGCCTCTGAGGAAAGCGGCACTCTTACATGTCTCTCTTTGAAGACTAGAAAGGATCCCCTGAACTGCCCACGACTCTGGATCTGCCCTGAGCATCTTATGCTGACAGGGCCTGAGGATCTAGACAACTGTTCCTCCTTTGGCTCTTTAGATCAGGTCCCTTGGATATAGGTATCTGATCAAGCTTAGCTAAACAAGGGCCTCTCCTAGTCACAGTGTCACTGGGAACAGTCCAAAGTTACTACATAGGCCAAAATCGAACATTTGGGGGAAAAACGGACAAAGACAAAAACTATTTTTTTTTTTTTTTGATATCTAAGCTCCATTTCCTCTAGCTGAGCCACTTAACAAATTCTGAGAGTCATGGATCTAAAAATCTCAAGGACAAAGAGAGAGTGGTTTGCTATTTTAGTTTTCTGAAGCATTCGGGCAAGCTAGAGGCTGCATTTATCTTTATTTCCTGCCCTACAACAAGATAGATACCCCAAAGTATCTCCCATTTTAAAAATTGTATAACGGACCAGTTGTTTGAGCAGGTACGTAAGAAGGGCAAGATGCCTTCCCCAGGTTTGTGTGGCTAATGGGGAACTAGTCATTTGTAGGAGTTGACTGGAAAAATAAGGCTACAGGAGTTGGACTAGTGCAGATGTGAACTGCAGGAAAAGGAATAAAACACAGCAGAAAGAAAATGAGTTTTGTCCTCTGTTGTTAATTGCTTGGCATGGAACTCATTTGGTTAAATTCAAGTTATGAAAGTTTATTTATAAATCTGTTTCATTTTATGTGTACATAGCCGTCATAAAGAATAAGCCACTTCTTTATAATGAGTAATTAAGACTCCTTTTCCTTCTTCCTTGCCTTCTGTGTTAGCCAGCATGGTAGGATTGACCCAAAGTTGTCTTAGACAAAAAGACAACTTTACAGTCCAGCATTCTTGCTTTCTCAAGACCAAGCCAACCACACCAGGATCAGTAGAACTTTACGCACTCGTGTTGTGGTTCTGTTCTCGGCGCTGCCTACACTCAAGTTTTAAAGGAAATCTTGAGAAACTAAGTTATTTCTTGTCCCTTTCTCATTTGGTTGATGGACGATAGCCTGGAGTTCCCCAGCCCTTCTCCCATGACTCCTTATTTTACAAAACAAAGGACTGTACACTTCTTTTCAATAGTCTAGACTATTTATCCTTGATATTTTCTGCCTGTAGAAGTAACCAAATTCCTTTAAGCAACTTGAGATTTCTTTATTTGGAGCAAAAGCCTGTAAGTCACTAAGATGTACAACGGCAGAGGACAGTGTACACAGGGAAGGATCCAGAATTCCATGCAACATCAGGGGTTCCTTTGCATCACTCTATACTAAGTAGTTCTTAGCTGTTCACAACATCCTCTACCACAAAGTCTTCGTTTATTAAATACACTATCTTTTTGATGAACTGTTAGAAACCCCCTTTGATTTGTTCCAGCTTGTTTTTGAGACTTTAAGTGATTTTTATAACAGTACAGCTAGGTTGACACTCATTATGAAGCTCTGTCTGGCTAAACACTTATAACTCTCTGTCGCAGCTTCCTAGTGCTTGGATTATAGTTTAACACCACAATACTCATCTTAGAGATACTTGTGGGCGCTGAACTTTACCTACAGATAAAACGATGTCTAGTGTTGGAGACTTTTCTTAGTCTCCTAGAGGTCTGGCTCAAACAATGATCATTGGCTATCAATAAAAAGAAAAGTATGCTTCATGAATGGCAGAGAAACATTCCCATAAGTCTAGAATAACCCTTAAAATGAGCCTTTTACTAGCTACCCCAGACTAGCCATGCTTTTGTTATATTCCTGTACTTGTGTGACCTGGAGGTCACAAAGTGTAAGTGAGCTAGCTCCTCCCATTCAGTTAAAACAACAGCTCCATCATTGACCTTGGCAGACATCTATATACTTGAAGGCTGGGGAAAAAAAAAAGACTCTTAACATAAATCTTCTGTACTCGCAGAGGAAATGCAGCCCATTCTAGTTTTTATATGTCTGGAGAAGAGGGCGGATGTTGTATTACTTGCCTACCTAAATGAAAGTTAAATATTTAAAACCCATGAATCTTGGTGGGCTACAAGTAGATTCTCCATGCTTAACAGGACATGCTAGGACATGGTGCATTATGAAAGCATTAAACTATTCTAGTGCATACATTTACAGTGGGGGGAAAATGTATGCAGCATGGATGTAATCCTATTGTATAAATATATACATAGAAAAACATTATTGTTTTGTTTTAAAAATGAATAAGCCCAACTATAACCTGGTTGGTGCAAAGAATTGAGAATATTCCTTATTTTCTCTTCTGCCAGTCCCTAAGGCACTAGTAAATAAAGGCCTGTATAGACCTATATTTTACACGTATAATCATTTCTTGCTTAGTACATATTCATTCTTTAAAGTTTTTACTGATGTAGCATGCTTGATTAACCTTCCCTTGCTACTTAACTCCGAAACTTAATGATGGTGGCACAGATTCCTGTATGCATCTCTCACCTGGTGAGGTTCCACAGACAGCCACTATCTGTGATTATTGCTGGATTGTGAGCACGTGCCTACCTGGGTCTGGCACATGAAGGCATAAAAACAGTGTCCTCTCGCACATTAGGAACTGGCACATTTCACTTGGCTTAGTTTTAGGTTTACAGCTTGACTTTGCTGGAGGTAAATAAGGCATGCACCCTACAGTTTTGACTAAGCAAATCACCTGCCTAGCAACAAGAAAAGGCAAAGCCCCACCCAGTGGAAACCATCCCTGTGCAGCAGGACATGGTGCTTTACCTGAAAGGAAAGGTTCTACTTTAACTTTCAGTCAATTCCGGATGCTGTGAATCTGTAAGAACAGAAGCCCAGCCATGCCAGCATCACATTTAGAGGGCAGGTACAACTGCTTAACCCAGGACACAATGGAGTACCATGGTTAGCACTGTGGAGTGAGGAGAGGGGACGAAACTGAAGCTTACAACTAACGTATGGTAGATGGAGTAATGGTGGAAGATGGTTCCTCTAGTCTGGACTACAACCATAAAATCTTAGAGAACAGCTTCAGAAAGCTGGTAGAGGATTTCTTACCAACTGTAACTTAAGTTCTAGGGGGTATCTGATATCAGTGTCATCTAATCTCACACACACACACACACACACACACACACACACACACGTACGCATGCACACACTCATATGCACTTGCATTCATAATTTCACTTTTTTCTCTTTTTTCATTCGGTATTTTCTTTATTTACATTTCAAATGTTATTCCCTCTCCTGGTTCCCCCTCTGAAGATCCCCATTCCCTCCCCCTCCCCCTGCTCACCAACCCACCCACTCCCGATTCCTGGTCCTAGAATTCCCCTACACTGGGGCATCAAGCTTTCACAGGACTAAGGGCCTCTCCTCCCATTAGTGAACAAAAAGACCATCCTCTGCTACATATGCAGCTAGAGCCATGGGACCCTTCATATGTACTCTTCGGTTGGTAGTTTAGTCCCTGGGAGCTATGGGGGGGGGGTGTCTGGTTGGATCATAATTTTAAAATAAATATATAAAGTGCAATATTTGCCAAATTGGTCTACATAGCAGGTTCTAAACCAGTGTTACATAGTAATATACTGTCTCAGAAGAAAGGAAGGAAGGAAGGAAGGAAGGAAGGAAGGAAGGAAGGAAGGAAGGGAGGGAGAAAAAGAGAAAGAAAGAAGAAAAGAAAGAGAAAGAAAAAGAAAAAGAAAGAAGGGAGGGAGGGAGGGAGGGAGGGA
>NC_034600.1:40736703-40753694 GCF_900095145.1 Mus pahari | reverse complement strand
AGGAAGGAAGGAAGGAAGCAGAAGAAAGGGTTTCCGAGACTGTTTTCTCTAAGGCCAGGAAGAAGGAACTGGCTAGCACCCATAGGTTGACATTGGCAGTGAGGAGCCTTTGTCAGTGAACTCCATCTGTGCCTGCCCGTGCAGGCAGCTCCTGACACCAGTTAGGAAACGCAATGCCTTCGGCAGGGGAAGAACCAGCTTGGCAGTCTTCCTGTCTTCTTCCTCCACTTTCACTCCCTTCTACTTTCTCCACTTTCTCTGTGTCCCAGAAAGTCACGGGCATGAAGCACCCACAGAGTAACTTGGTGCCTGGGGTGGGAATGGGACATGCGAATTTGGGTCATAGACAGTCATATCACACTGTTGTCCTATTTCTCTTTGTACTAAAAGAGTACATTATCAACTGTGTCCCTTACAAAAAAAACCAAACAAGCAAAAATAGTGCTATATATAAGGGGATGAGTGAAAAGCGAGTACAGGTAATGGGTATAAATTATGAAAAGGGATATGAAGCTAAATGTTTACTAGTTCCAATTCTGTCATGGGAGAATTGTTTGGGGTGGTGGATAAGTGCGTTAAACTTGTTCTATGCTGCAAGTGTAAAGTTCACTGTGAAGCCTCACATTCTGAATGCCTATTCTAACTGTGTAGAAAAGCATTTCTCAACCTGTGTGGGCCACAACTCCTTTGGGGGGGGGGGGTCTCAAACCTGCCATTCGCAAATGTAGCCTAAGACCATCAGAAAACCCAGACATTTACATTATGATTCATAACAGTAGCAAAATTACAATTTTGAAGTAGCAACAAAAATAATTCTATGGTTGGGGGTCACCACAACATGAAGAACTGTGTTAAAGGTCACAGCATCAGGAAGATTGAGAACCACAGATACAGAGGTTCATTAAGTTTTGGGGGTCCTGGTTAATTGGGGTGTATGATATTTTTATTTACTGACAAGACGTTTTAAAGCAATAAAGTCTATAAGATTCTAAAACGAACATAGTGCTGTGATATGCAAAGTGCACCACCCACCCAGAGCGACCTTCTAAGCCAGTGGCAGGGAGAGCATCAACTTTGTGTCAGTGGCTCCTCCTGATTCTGAAATCCATAACTAAATCTGAGAAGCGTGGGGTCCCTGGCTTCTCTTTTCCCTTGACCAGCCCTGTGGTTATTTTTAATCTGGCTGTTTCAGACTACCTGAGCCTTGACCATGGACTAAGTACGATGAGAAGCTCTTCTGCCCTTCCCCAGCTGGTGTGCGTGTGTGCGGGGTGGTGCACATGTCTCAGATTGCATTTGAAAGCCTGGTCTCTGCTCTGTTATAAGCCTTCGCATTTAGGAGACCAGAGGTCCGTGACTACAACCTAAGGAGTATTTTTCAAACTTTTACTCCGTTCAATGGGTCTCTGATAGGTGAGATTTATTTCTCTGTGTGGGAGAGGAAGGGATTGAAAATGACAGTAATTATGATGAAAATGTATCATACAGATGTATGAGACTATCCAACAATAAACACATAGGGTATAAAACAAATTAATAAATATTTAGGCCACTTTGATTTAAAATGAAAATTAAATAATTCTGCTGAGCTTTGTTACCTGTAAGAGGTTACAAGAAGCCAAACTGTAAAGCTAAGAGGCACTGCCTAACTGGCCTGAGATCCCTGGCCAGGTACAGACAGACAGACTTGATACTAATCTGTTGTCTAGTCCAGGTAATGTATTTGCATTTAACCAATATTCTAAGGATTGAAGTACCTTAACCCTCAAAATATGTCTTTAATGAAATGTGGAGTCTGACACGTGGATTTCTCTGGCAAAAGTCCTTCTTAAAAGACTAGGTGCAAGAAAGCCAATGACAAATAGAGTCCCACAAAGAACACACCCCTGCCTTACTGCCGGCTCTGCAAGAATTCTGTGCCCATCAAACCCTTTCAGCCTTCAGGGTAGCCTGAATCACAAGAGAAACTGTTTCTGTCAAGTAACACCTAAGAATTCCCTCTGAGGATCAGTACTCCCTATTATTTGAGAAATCTCATCTGCAAGGTCAGAAAGAGTTTATTACCTTATTTCCTGTTACCCCTCTGAGTCAGCAAAAATCTTGGAACATGAAGTACCGTACCGCTTACACTCTCAAACATTGTTTCAGGCCGATTACTAATGTGATTACAATGATTACACTTTCATCGCAGGTATTCAGCATGTACACGAGGGTGAGCTCCTAGCAGCATGCATGCCGATAGCACTTTAAAACCCTTGAGTCATGTTTTAAACGAACTAGAGAATTTTACTATTTAAAACAGTATCTACTGAAAAGCTTTCGAAAGAGACGGCTCCTTACTTTACCCATTTGATAGGCATCCATATTTGTGTGCTAGTTAATTGTTAGATGTGTTCTCAAATATTTTGAAAAAGGTTCTGTGCATACTGTGCTGATGAGTTCAGGAAACACCCTTTTTGCATCCAGTAAGCAGTGCTAGTTGAGTGAGCATATAAGGGATTTGGGGGTCTTGTGCCTTTCTTTCCCCCTAAGAAGAGTAAATAGATCCCTAAGAGTAAATAGATCAGAAATTCTAGGCTACACAGTCCAACTACATACACATAGCTATCATAGATGAAGGAGACCAGAAATTGTAAAGCAAGACTAGAGCCAGAAGACAGAGGGAAGGAAAAGAGGACGAATAGGAAGGATCTTCAAGGTGGGTGATTACTACATAAGGGGTGCAGGTACTTCTGGGCAAAAGTCACACCAAGGTAGGAAACATACTTTTCCATCTCAAAACTAACTCCCCCTTTCCGAGTATTGTATCACCATCAATGAAAGGATGCTTGCCTAACTGCCCCAGACTTTGAGCAATCTTTGAGTCAGCATTGTCTAGAATTTTAGAGCTGGTTTACACCTGATGGAGTATCGAATGCAGCCCTTCTGGCTCACTGACATGAGCAAGAATGATTGTAAAAAGATACCGCTTTCATGCATCAAGTTATCACTACAAGCAGGAGAGGAAGGTCCAGGTCCTAATCTCTTACATTCCTGCTGAGATGGTAGACAGGGGTGGCACATACCTGTAATAGCAACACGTGGAAGCAGCAACAGAAGGAATGTTCTAAACCAGAGAGTGGGAGAAAGAGTTTTCTCTAGGGAAGTGCTTAGCACTTACTTATCTAATACCCAGTGGTCAGTCCTAAAAACATACAAATGAGTAATCTTATATTGACCAAAATGTTGTAGTTAGGAAAATACGTGTTCACCTATGCATATAACAACAGTTAATGAAAAGAGGCTATGGATTTGAAAGACAGCAAGGATGGCTATCTGGAAGGATTTGTAGAGAGTAAAGAGAAGAAGAATGTAATTATATCATAATCTCAAGAACAAAAGAAAAAATAATGGGTTCAAATTTGAACTTGAGAGTTCAAATTCATTATTGACTTCTAACGCTAGCTAGATTACTTGACCTCCATAAGTTCATGTTCATCACCATAAAAGGGATATCACAATAATAATAATAATACTTCAAACTAAGAATTCATTCTCTTCTGGAATTCATAACTCTCTGAACTCTGACTTGTACTGACCTACCAACTTAGTCTTTTTTCCACAAGATAGGTTTTCTGCTTTAGTAACATTGATCTCTCCATATCCTGAACACATAGCATCTTCTGGCGTTGCCCAAATTGTAGAAGACACCCAACCATTCCTTATTGTTAGTTCAGATTCATCACGTGTGTCATCGGCTTTCTCATTGCTAGAAAAAGTTGTTGGCGCAAGATACATGGGAAACAGTCCAGAGTCATAAGCTCTGAACTCCCACAATGCCCCTTTTCTGGCAGAGTCCTATAGCATCACATGGGCTCCTACATGAGACCACACACCCCTTACTGGTACTGTTCCAATGTTTGTTGCTTTATTCTGACAGTCATCCAGGCTCATGTGACCGTGTGAGCTTCTGGGTCCATGTCATTCTGGGTCCAGCATTTCTTTGTTATTCTCTTTTAATCTGTCCTTGGTGTTTCCAGTTGTACTAAATAAAACCAGAGAAATCAGGAGCCCGTGGGTGAGTGGAGAATATCACCCCGTTGCCTCTTAGATCTCATCTCATCAGTTCTGAGTATGTGTATTAAAGGACAAACATGGGCGCACTGACACTACCCAACCACCTCTGAGAGTCTCACCGTGCTTTTGCTAAGGCGTGCAGTAACTATTGCAACACCTTTTTTTCTTTATTAGGCTTGCCTTCCCAGTTCATCACAAACCTCTCTCCTTTTCTCCCATGCTAATAAAATCTGAGACAGAGCTGTGATGAACGTCTCCTGCTTCTGCTAACTTTCAAATGCCAGGGTTTCCAACCTAACGGGAGACACTTCTCTTCTACTTCAGGGTCAGTGGTGACCCCAGGTGATACCTAAGAAGAACCCAGGAAACCAAGAACTTCCCCCTATCACCCCCCCCAACTTTGATGAATGATTTAAACTCACCACATTTTCAATAATAATTGTGCAAGTCACAGGGGTCTCACCCTCCTGGTGAAACATTTTAATCCACATAGAAACACTTCCAAGTGGTGGTGGATGTGCAAGTGAGACTACAGAGCAGAGTGCCTTGTGGAGGGAACAGTCAGGATGCTAAAATTGAGATTCTCCGGGGCTGGACATGGGTGGATCTGCTCAAAGGGTGAGGGACACTTTTACAATCTTCAAAACAGCTACTCTAGCTTGCTGAACTTCACATCCTCTAGGCAGAAGAAGGAGGAGGGATGTACTAACTTACATGAAGTCTTTGTGTGGGCCAGAATACGCCATGACAGGAATACAGTGGGAGTTTGATAAACACCATTTATTATAACTGTGATTACCAATCCCAACTGCCTTACAATAATAGTTTCAGAAGAGAAGTACCAAGTAATGCTAATGGCTTTATATTAACATCCCACATCCTTTATTACTTTTTTAAAAAATGAGTACATTGTGATTTAACTAGTGTACTATCAATTTTATTTTATTGCCCATAAGCTTGATAGAAATATTTCCTTGATAGGTTCTGCTGTTGTTGTTTTAGTTCAAACTTTTAAAACAAAAATCTTTGAAAGAGAATTTGCCCTTTTACTTTTTGCCTTAAAACGCAGTCTCTGCCCTCTGTTATCCCTGCAGACAAGAGCCTAGCTAACTGCCTTCCGAGAGGCTCCACCCAGCAGCTGACTGAAAGGGATGCAGAGACCCACAGCTGAACCTTAGACAGAGCTCAGGAAGTCTTGGGGAAGAGTCTGGGGGAAGGATTGAGGAACCTGGAGTGGATAGAGACTCCACAAGAAAACCAGCAGAGTCAATTAACCTGAACCTTTGGACTCCCAGAGACTGAAACTCCAACCAAAGACATGGGTTGGGCCTAAGCCCCCCCCCCCCGCACATATGCAGCAGTAGTGCAACTTGACACTTATGTGGGTCTCACAATTGGAGCAGGGGCTTACCCTAACTCTGTTGCCTGTCTGTAGACCCTGTCCCCCTAACTGGGCTGTCTTGGCCTCAGTGGGATAGTGTATACCTAGCCCTGCAATAACTTGATGGGCCAGGATGGGTTGGTAACCAGCGGGATCACACCTGTCTTAGAGATGAAGGGCAGGGAGGAATGGCAGAAAGGGCCATGTGAGGGAGGGACTGGGAAGAGAGAGGCACTGAGAGTGGGATTCAAAGTGGATAAATAAATTAATGTGGAAAAAAACACAGAAAAAAAATCTCTGAGTTAGTTTCCTAGAGTTTAGAGAATCAGATCACAGTGGTCTTCCCATAGGGAAGAAATTGGATAGAGTTTTTGTTGTTATTGTGGGGTTTTTGTTTGGTTTGGTTTGGTTTGGTTTGGTTTTTGCTTGTTTTTTTGTTTGTTTTTGTTTTTTTTAATTGTTGTTGCTTTTTGTTTTCTGTTAAAGGTAGGGTGAAGAATAGAATAGTATTCATACAAAGAGGGACAGGAGAAAAGGAACATGCTATCCTTCCCACTGGAAATGCTGCACCACAGAACTTTTAGATATGACATCACCAGTTTCTGGTTTCACAATAAGGAGTCTTAGCTGCTAGGGCTGGTCAGCAGGGAAGGTCAGGGAAGGAAAGTCAGTATTTAAAAATGCCGTAAACCTCTGCAACTCGCCTATTTGGACTTAGAAGTTTCATAGATGCTCCACACAAAGTCCAGTGTGTTTTCTGGAATAAACCAGTTGGGGACAGATAGAAAAAGTGAGGTATTCAAACATGTCTAATTTGATAAAAGCCCACACTGTACTTTTACTTGGCTTCAAGGAAATTAGACAGTCATCAAAAAGGTTTAAAAACGTGCCTGACAGGATTTAAAACAAAAATAAAAACATATTTATAGGTAAATTACACCATTTCCAATGTGGCTGAGGAAATGAGATACATGTATTAAAGTTATAAAACATGGTTTTAAACATTCCATCCAACATTCTGTGCTCACTGCCCGGGATTGTGAGAGATGCTATTTAGGCTAGCGGCAGTTCAAAGACAGATATGGAATCCATCAAGAAAGACTTGATGTTCAGGTTTATGGCTCCCTAGACATTTATGACTTAAGAAAAAAGAAATGTATGGAGAAAAGATGTGGCCGACCAACCTCTGAAGCAACTGTTTTATAACGAAATGTCTGTCACCCCGTGGTGAATTTATTATATCCAGGATCCATTCGGAAGAGCTGGGGTGAGACAAGCCAGTCGAAAAAAGGCTCTGAGCTGCTGGGATGGATGAATTTCAGGAACCTCTGCAACCTAATAAACAAAGAAGGTGTGGTGGGAACCAAAGTGGAAAATCCGGATCCCAGCTGCCTCCCCGCAGATTACGCTCTGCAGTAATGCACAGTAAAGCAGTCTTAAGCAGAGTGAAGAAACCATGCCCCAGCCTATCCGGGACTGGGACCTCTGAAGCTTGGCCATAGTAGGCGTGCTGCAGAGGCAGCTTGTATGCCTATGACATGTAGTAGCCGGGGAACTATTTCTTCTTCTCCACTTAGGTGAAGCAAGGCTCCTATGTACATCTGCCACAAACTCAGATACTCCCTGCCTCTGGCAATAGAAACTCCAACCAACCAAGCCTTACACAGTTTGGTTCGATGGGTTTATTTCCTTTGTACAACACAGCCAGAGCTGGGCAGTTCAGGGCTGGTACAGTAGCGCCACCACATCATTCAGGTTCCTAGGCATCTCTGGCTTCCCCTTGGGGCCATTTTAGCAAATGGATTGTACTTTCACACTCAATGCACTGTGGTTGCAAGACCACTGTGTCTGGTCAAGAAAAGCAAAGTCATGTGTGTGGGTGTGGGGGAGGTGCTACTCTTGTGAATAATTTTCCTGCTTATAGATGCCTATTCGTACTTCATTAGACAAAATAATGTTTTGTGACCAAATCTTACTGCCTGAAAGGCTGGAAATATACTTCTTAAAACGTATCCCGATTCTGGGCATGGTATTTCCCCTTCACTGACCAGTAAGGAAAAGATAACTGGCAAGTAGCCGTCATGTTCATCACACTCATACTTGGAAGCCATTCATTGCCCAAATTGGCTGTGCATTTTGTGTAGGTCATCAGTCACCCTCAAGCTCACCAAGCCAAACCCTGAGAGCCCACCGACAGAGTGCTGCTGTCTAAGCTCCTACTTTTATAACCACCTTATACAATAATCGTAAGCAGGAGCCATAGGCCATATCTATGCAGATGCATGCTTTTGTACTCAAAGGTTTCCCGACACAAGGCTGAGTCTGTTCGGTTACCAATTATGCATGAGTGGCTTTTTCACTACATATCAGCACAGGTGAGCAGCTAGTAGAGACCATGGCCTACACTCCAAAGCCAAAAGAGTTACCATGTGGCTCCTCATTTCCAGATGGGCTGTGACTAGACTAGCTCAGTTCTCAGTGTAGACCTTGACTTCTAGTTGTCCTGTGGACCAAGGGATTACCATAAGAAAACAGAGCTAAGCAAACACTGGGGAGGTGCAGAGAATTCTTTTCCTTGATCCTCCTGTGCATACGGATGTACAACAAACATGGAGAGACCGTGGGAGAAAGGCCAAAAAAAAAAAAAAAAAAAGACATTAAACCTGACATCCTTAATCCACTCAAGTCCACACGGAGAGTACTTCCTCTTCCTCTCCAGATCCCTTGCTTTGTGGGAAAATAAATCCCCATCATATAAATACTGGTGTGTGAACAGTCATCAGACTTTATGTTCATTACAGCTGAAAGCTTCCCTAATGGTTGGCACAGCTTAGGTCCGGGAGGGTTGTTTTGAGAACAGAAAACTTCAGGAACAAGCAAATGCCAGCCATACTGTATAGTAATTGGAAGGGCTAATCACATGTTTTTTTTTTAAACCATAAACTTCGTAGTACTATAAATTCAAGCCATTTAAACACACAACCAATCTAGACTATGCTTGTATTGAATATAGTTTTCCTCGCCCTCACAGATCTTGACTTAGCAGCAATAGTGGTGCACATTTGAAATCCCCCTACTCAGAGAGCTCAAGCAGAGGCCAGCCTGGGTCTGCCTGAGACAGTGTCTCAAAAAAAAAAAAAAAAAAAAAAAACCCAAAAAANAAAATAGCTACTTTGTTGTGAATAGCCCTGGGGTTAATTATACTTGATGTTAATTCCGTTCTCCTGTGAGTGGTTGTGAACAAGGAATGAGTCAGCACTCAGGTGATTTCCTGTAAACCTGCTTCCCACCTTAATTTGTAAAATAAAGGAGAGCTGATGATTGGGGAGATAAAAGGGAAGGTGGAGCAGAAGGTGGAGAGAGAGAAGAAGGAGAAAATGGAAGAGGGAGAGGATGCAGAGGAGGAGGAAGAAGAAGAAAAGCCGAGCAGAAGCACATGGCCTGGAGAATCCGCAAGTTAAAGGGGTCTCATAGATGTGGAAGATGGTAGTGTAGCGGTAGATCTGCCCAATCTAGGCGCACAGCACGTATTCATATTAACTGAGTTGTGTTTTCATTGCCAGGGTATATTTGGGTTGGAGAAATTTACTGCAAGACTACTTGAGTAACCTAGAAACCTTGCCTGTCTATAACTGTGAGAACTGCATAAAAATTTAAGTTCATTGCTCTTGGCTAAAATGGTTTAAAAATATTACTATCTGGTTAATAAAATCCCCTAATTCATTTTAGTTATTCAGTTTTTAAAACTTTTAGCAATATTTAATTATTAGTATCCTGGATGATTTTGATTGTATGATTTTTAAAAAAATTCTTTTCTTTGAAAAAAATGTGTGCCTTTCTATTAATTGATTATTTTATTTATTTTCAACCCAAATATTGTTCTACCCTAGTCCCCCCCTCGCAGAGTTCTTCCCCCCCCATCCTCCATCCCCTCCCCTTTGCCTCTGAGAAGATGCCTCTTCAGGCATCCCCTGACCCTGGGGAGTGAAGGCTCTATATGATTAAGTGCATCTTCTCCCACTGAGGCCAGACAAGGCAGCCTTCTGCTACATATGTGATGGGGGGGCCTCAGATCAGTCTGTGTATATATACTCTTTGGTTGGTGGCTTAGTCTCTGGGAGCTCCCAGGGGTCTGGGTTAGTTGACACTGTTGGTCTTGTTATGGGGTTGCCACCCCCTTCAGTTCCTTCAATCCTTCCCCTAAATTTTCCCCAGGGGTCCCTGACTTCCATCTCATGCTTGGCTGAGAGTATCTGCATCTGTCTCAGTCAGCTGCTGGTAGAGCCTCTCAGAGGACAGCCATGCTAGGCTGCTAGCACAGCATAGCGTCAGTAATAGTGTCAGGGACTGGTGCCTGTCCATGGAATGGATCCCAGGTTGATCAGTCACTGGTCAGCCATTCCTTTAGTCTCTGCTCCATGTTTATCCCTGCATTTCTTTTAGACAGGAACAACATTGGGTCGAGAGATTTGTGGGTGGCTTGGTGTCCCCATATCTCTACTGGAGATCCTGCCTGACTACTGGAGGTGATCTCGTCAGGTTCTATCTCCCCATTGTTGGGCATATTGGCTAAAGTCACCCACATTGAGTCCTGGGATCCTTCCCCAACCCAGGTCTCTGGGACCCATGAGGCCCTTCCCAATCTATGTGTGGATGTTGACATACCCAGCCTTGCGCAGGCCTCGGGGCATTCCATCACAGTTGTGGTGGGACCATACCCTAAAGACAGCGTTTCAGAATCTTTCTAACTTGTTCACTCATGCCACTCTCTCTTCCAAGCTGTTCCCTGAGCCTTAGAAAATGTTGTGTCAGTACTTGTTGAGGGCTCAGCACTCATCCATCATTTATTCTAAACATCGTTAAGCATCGTGAGTATCAACCACAGCTCATTGAAAGAGAAGCTTCTCTGCTTAAAGACAAGAGGAGCATTTGTTGCTAGCTATAAACAATAATTAGACTACCGTTTGGCATCATGTCAGTTTAGGTAAACAAGAGCAGTGGACTTTCTCCTAGGGTCTATGACCTCCCTAATGAGTGAGTTTTTATAGGGGTTCTTTCAGGAGGAAGGGGGGGGGGAATTGCATAGAACAGTGGTTCTCAGCCTATGGGTCAGGACACCCAAGGGGTCCTGAAACTTTACAGTTGTGAAGTAACAACAAAGCAGTTGTACTGTTCGGGGGTCAGTGCAACATAAGGCCTGCAATATTAACTGTTGACATGAAGGAAAGCAGGTGACCCAAAGGCACCACCAGGAAACCCATTGCACTGTCGGTGACAAATCACAAAAGCTGCATCCCTGATGGACTGCACAGCCTGGAGACATTGTGGCCAGCCAGAGTCTCCTCTCTTCAGCAATTGTCACTCCTTATAGGCATAGAGAGGCTCCTAGTAAATCTTGTAAGTTTCAGGATCTTCTTGAATTTAGTAAGTTTTGTTTGAAATCTAATGAATACACCTCCTCTTCCCCAGAGGGACTCTTTCAATTCAGAGGAAAATAGTTATGCAACAGTGTCATTACCCTACATGTACAATCTGAAATTAAGTGTAAAAGTTGTCCCTTCTTAATAATCTTGAACTGTGACCAATGAATAGGACATTATATCACCCCCCCCCCTCTCTCTCTCTCTCTCTCTCTCTCTCTCTCTCTCTGTCTTTCTCCTTTCCTTTATAGTAATATAATAGATACATATCAAATGCCCAAAAAATCTGAAAAGAACCAATTTCAACTATCCTTTCTAGTAGTTACTCCCGTTTTAAATTTTGGACATTTGGAACCTATTCTAAACTGAGAAGAACATGTTCAAAGCAAAACAGTTTGCATATCTCTTAAACAGGAGTCTACAGAGCTGGGGAAGAGAACGTTCTTGTTAATATCATTTATTATAACAATTGAAAAGCAAGGAAAGACTAAGTTTGATGAAGTGTTCCTCCAGGCTAACTCAAAGTCAAAATCAAAAGGCTTCTGAGAACTTTTCTGCATTTATACATTGGCCTATAAAGAAAAACAATCATTTGATTCAATATTCCACTTTTGCTACCAATTCTACGTGAATATCCTCAGAACCTTACTTTTCATTTTGAAGTTTGTTTGTTTGTTTGTTTGTTTTTCAGGGAGGAATTATACAAATTACAAAATGGTGATGTTACGTGTGATGGTGAACAAGAGAAAAACTTAGAATAGCATGTCGGTCACGTCTGCCTCTTAAGCAATGAGTCTGTGCTCTGAGCACAAACTCCCAGCTCTGTGTGAAACCCAGTGGGGCTATCAGGCAAACAGATAAAAGGTTTACTGGAGGTGACAAGTGCACCCTTAGATCCATCTCTCTGCATCATTATGTAAATCTTTTGTGTTCTACAATTCCAAGTACTTTGCCAGCACATCTGTTTAGTTATTCCTGGTAGCATGAATCTGGACCCCTTTTGCTCTCTCCGAGTGACCATCTCTGTGCCCAAAATGGACTCAGCTGCTTCCCTCCTCCAGATTCCGCTGCCACACGAATCCACTCTGGCCTCAGTTCCAAAGGTTTGACTTCTGCAAACTGTGACACAGATTCTCTGTCCTATGACTTTGATCGGTAGCTGACTAAATGGCTAAAGATAAGGAACTGTTATTGATTCTCCTACACACACACACACACACACACACACACACACACACACACACACACAGCTTCTTTCTGCTTTTCTGGATTATGATATTCTAGGATTGTGCCTTTAAATTCTCGCGCCCTCATCTACTCTATCTCCAGTTCTTCAGTTCCTTGGGATCCAATAATACGATTCCTTCCAGTTGCTCATGGAGCAATGGCTTAACACCATTACCATTTCCTGGCAGCTTCACCAGGTATAGTTTTTTTTCTTAATTCAGCCTGTACTCATGCCAGGATTAACCAACTAATATACAATTTAGTTGAACCCCTTCAGCATGCCAGTGTGTGTCTGTTGGGGGATGGTTTTGGTCACGGCCTATGCAGATGCTGGTTACTGTGCCCAGAGAGATCTGATTACAGTCCAGGCATTGACATTGTCAAACAGCTCCTGTCTCAAAGGTGTTTAAAAACTGTTTTCCATCATCTCTGATTGGTTAACAAAGAGCTCAGCAGCCAATAGTTGGGCAGGAGAGGAAGAGACGGGACTTCCAATCCCAGTGAGAGGGTCTCTTGTGGGGACCAGAGAGAGCAGAGAGTGGGAGATTTTTCCATTAAGATTCGCCATGAGCAGGTTGCCCAGGAGTCGCACGCAGTAAGGACATCCATGCAGCGGGAACAACCAAGTCAAGACTAAATTGGTAAGTGACAGGACACATGGTTGGGTGGTAGGCAGCCATAGATGGGTTAGAATAGGTGAATATCTGCCCAGCTATGGTGCAAGAAGCTTTTTAGTAAAGAAGATTTTAGACACAAATCTTTGTGTCTTTGTTTGGAAGCTAGAGCCATTGTAGAAAAGCCACAATTCCCTTCACATGTTTCCTTCAATTTCTCTCTACTATAGGAAATCTAAGCTTAGTCTTTTAAACTTAGTGTGTAAAGTAACAGAACCACCACCACCACCACCATGGCATTTCTATACATGCTTGGTTGTGGCTGGCTTCTCTCCCTCTCCCTCTCCCTCCCACCTACCCCCTCTTTCTCCTGTCCCCCTTCTCTAGCCTCTACTTATACCCATCTTATATCCCATGGTTTATTATCCTGTCAAAATGCTTCCCTGGAGCTCCTCCCCACCACCACCGTTGGCCCCTTATTAGTCTTCTGGTCTCTAACCTACATTCATTTCACAAACACACACATGCAGCAGAATTAGAAGCTGGGTTGTCATAGGAGGGAGGACATGCGGTACCTATCATTTTGAGCTTAGGTGATCTCACTTCATCTAATATTTTTTTTTTTTTTTTACCACTGCTTTCCTGACATTTTTGCATTTTCCTTTTCCTTTATGTCTGAATGAGTCCCACTTCCTAATTGTTGCAAACAGAGCAGCAAGGAGCATGCGTATGCAAGCATCTCTGGGGTAGCACGCAGAGATGTCTTTTTATTAATTGTGGGGGATTTGTATATGTCCAGGACTCATATGGCCAGGTTGCATAGTAGGTCTACTTTTCGTTTATTTAGAACCCTCCACTCTGATTTGTATAGGGGCTTGTCAGTTTACACTTTCACCAGGAGCAAAAATTCCTCCTCCTTCTTATTGTCACCAGTATTTGTTGCATTCTGGTCAACAGCCATTGTGACTGAGGTAAGATAGGTTTTCAAAGCAGTTTTCATTTTCATTTTCCAGATGCTTAAGGATGTTGAACACTCATTGTTTTTGGTTTTTAATGCTTTGGATTTATATATATATATATATATATATATATATATATATATATATATATATATATATATATATATTCTCTCAGAGAGATATATATATATATGTGTGTGTGTGTATACATATACATATACATATATTCATTCATTGGTCACTTGAATTTCTTCTTTTGAAAAGCATCTATTCAGCCCATTGGTCTGTTTATCGGTTGGCAGTTTTGAGCTGTGAGGTGTTACATTTCTTTTACTTATTTATGTATTCTAGATATTGACCTCTTGTTTGAAGTATGGTTGGCAAGAAAAATGTTTACACATATCCGATACGGGGGCCAGTCTTATTTCAAATATTTTCCATCTTTGGTTGGTTGAATCTGTGGATACCGAGCCTTTAGGTAGAGAGGCCTAAGCGCACTCTATCTTATCTCTCTGAGCAGCAACATGATAAATGAGTGCCTTCTGGCAGAACCAATACCCCAGTGCTTGTGTTACCTTGGGGTTATTTGCTAAAACTGTGCAAATATTTAAAAAGTACCGTGAGAAGAAGACAATAGATTTCTTAATGTGAAACTGAAAAAAACAACATTAAAAATTGCCATAAAAAAGCAAGACACAAATAAGAGTCTTAAAAATGAGGAAATCAGGGGCTGGAACTGTAGTTAAACAGGTAAGTTTATTTATTTTTCAGCCCCAGGACCTAACTAAGATGTCATGATACTTGCTCTTTGAATTCATTTGTATACACTGTTGAGGCAAAGGTCACAAACTACCCAGGACATCCATGCACTCTGCAGAAGGGTTAAGATACAAGGAAAGAGGGGACCTTGCTGCTGGAGCATGTGAGAGCGTGACGATACCACAGCAGTATGCAGCAGTCCTGTCGAGTCCGTCTGCTCTGCCTGGGGTCCTAGATTCATTCCTCTAAAGGACTGGTCTGTACATTTCCCTCCTGACAACACAGGGAATTTGCTGATTACAATGAAAGAAGCAGCAAGAGGAGCCCCAGCCTAGCACGGTTAGCCCAGGTAGCTAGAGACAGCAGACAGGGATGACGGTGGTCCTTAGAGGACAAAAATACTCAAGAGGACACGCTGGGAAGTCTGTTTTCAGGTTTTGTCTATAAATCTCTGTCTGGTCTTGTAGCTTGTCTAGCAGCCATTAACCACGGGAGCTGCAGACAGAGCCTCAGATTGGAACTCATTGTTGAAAGGAAGCTAGACGAATCACTGAGAGATTGGACTCAGGTAGAGTAGAGGTTAGGCTTCACTTTCTTTCTTGGTTGTACAAAATTATGTTTGTTTTTGTTAGAAATTGACTTGCTATGTAGCCCAGGCTGTCCTCAAATACACAAATAGAACATAAAGACTGAAAACAATTAGGAAAAGATTACTTTTTAGCAATTTTCTGGATGTGCACTTTTGGAGTTTTCCTTGAATGTTTATGTAGTTCTCAGGTATAGGGTCTTTCTAACTTCTGTCTTGATTATGAAAAGAATTAGTAAGAATGCTATCCCCAAGATGAATCCAGAGATTAAAATCACTGTGCTGAATGGACATTTATTCAATAGCTACAAGATTAAAAACATAATTGTGTAATCAGAAATTTTAATTAGAAATTAAAAAAATGTGTACACTGGTTCTACTCTTTGCTCTACAAAACAATAAACGGATTATTTAGGCAAGGTCACCCTGAACACTTTTTAATCATTTTTTTTCTTGACATGCAAATGGTAGTATTTTGGTTCTTAGTAGGTTTCTTGAGAAGCAGTGATTGATTAATACCATTTCTAGATCAAACTGCTCTCAGTTGGTCCTTCGTTGAAAGGGTCACATGAAAAGTTGTGGCTAGGGAAAACAGACTGTTCATGTGAAGCTGCTGTTGCCATGGATTGCGTTAAACTCCAAGATTAAAAGAGTTAGGTAGGGGCAAGGACTAGTCACTGAGAAACGGAAAAGGTCTGGAAAGCAAGTGGAAAGACCATTAGTTCAGTTTTGGCAGATTGCATTTGCTCTCCTGAGAGGGCTCCAAGTTGACCTTTCAAACAAGCTATGAAACACATTGGTATGCCACTTAGAAAAGTGGCCAGCTGGACATTCCTGCAGGAAGGTATCTACGTGTTCACGATGTCAAAAGCAGCGTGGGGATGGGTGTGTGCTGGGTTCTAATTTGAAGATAGTCAACATTTGAAATATGGGAGGAAAGTCCTGTAGTGAAGACTTGGGAGTGAGCAAGGAGACACCTACAAAGTCGGGAGTGTGTGCTGCATTTTGAAAGTCAAAAATAAAGGTTATTTTAAAGATTGAGATGTTGCTGTGTCTCTCACTGTTGATAGAACTTGTAGGATAATAAAGAGCGGTGAATTGCTCTGAGCATCACACTAGTGTTAAAGGGTTTCCTCCACGGACTTTCATTTCTTCTTCACCAACCCCCTACATCTCAACATGGCAGAGGGATCCTCCTGGGATTATGATCAAGGACCACATGAGGTGCTGTGCTGTCCAATCAGATTTGGAAAAGCAAGCAGGCGTGTTTTCCCACATGGAGACAATGGTCCTTGCGAGTTATGATTTCACACAATTATTTAAATTAGCTATAAGTGCCTCTGCAGTCATCATGCTGATTCCATCTTGAAGGCAAGAGAAAGCTGAGCCTGGCATTTCTGCGAGTAGGCAGGTAGAACTGAGAGAAACACTTTCTGAAGGTGTGTGTAGCGGGAGGGAGAGGCCAGAAAAGGCTGGTGGATGGTGAGGCCACTATGAAGACTCTAATCATCTCTGCTTCCCATGGGGCCTGTGGGTGATGGACAGTGCCTGTTTATGCTTTCTGTGTCCACAGAACTCAGTGCTACATACATAGTGCACAGAGAAGACAAAGATGTGAACCTTAAAAGCCAGGATTTATACTGAAATCCAACACACTTTAAAAAGCTGTATCTCAAGTGGAGTGTTGACTCACCCTTTCCAGACAGATAAAAGAATTACTGATACTTGAAATGATTTTGATGTTTCTGATTTCATAATGCATTTCCCTTGGCTTTCTTTATTATTTATCATATGCATGTAATGAATTTTTTTTTTTTTTTTTTTTTTTTTTATTTTTTTTTAAAGATTTATTTATTTATTATATGTAAGTACACTGTAGCTGTCTTCAGACACTAAAAGCTGCCTCAAGGCAAAACGAGCTAGATGCTATTACACATCTTATTCGGGCCTTACAGTAAGTGCACCGAGTTAGTCATAGATTCCCGAATC
>NC_034600.1:40734108-40736684 GCF_900095145.1 Mus pahari | reverse complement strand
TTTCCCTTGGCTTTCTTTATTATTTATCATATGCATGTAATTGAATTTTTTTTTTTTTTTTTTTTTTTTTACTTTGTAGACCAGACACTCCTCCTATCCATTGGAAAGGAAACGAGGAGAGCTGTGTAATAGGAAAAGCTGCCTCAAGGCAAAACGAGCTAGATGCTATTACACATCTTATTCGGGCCTTACAGTAAGTGCACCGAGTTAGTCATAGATTCCCGAATCTTACAGAAAGGCGTACATATTATGAATGAAATTCCTTGGCTCCAGGTGATTAATGAGTAGATGTTTTCAAGGCACTAATCCCCAGTCCTCTCTCTCTCCTCAGAGTGCATCACACTGTCTGCTCAGCACTTCAAAGCTACGTATAGGAAGGCTCTGGGCCACCAAACATGATCTTTACCTGGTTGTGAACCACTGAGCTCCTTGGAGTGTCCATTTTAAATTAGACATGGAGAAGAAACTGATTTTTGTGAGGAAAACTTATATGAGATTGCTCTTCCTTAACATGATGGAAGATAGAAAAATAAAGCCTGTGAAAATTGCAGATCTGTGAGGAATGTGAGGTAGGGTCCTACAATATCGAAAGTGAACTTCTTGAACTATTTCCTTACACCAACACTGTTGAAGGCAACCACTAGAGTAACCGAGCTGATCACTCAGGACCCATCCCTCTCTGGAACAATTAGCAACTTAGTACTGATATTATCCCCTCATACTGTCTCCAACTACGTCTATGTTTCTACAGTATAGCTACAATCCAGGAAACACTAGTGGACAACTTCCCTTTTAAAAGAGCTACATACATAGGCAGAATGTCTGTCAATTGTCCACTGTATGCTTTTTCAAGGACAATGATAAAAACCGAAAGAACAACAACAACAAAACAAGCAAACAGAAGTACGAAAAGGTAGGAGGAGTTAAAAACAAGATAACATCAGTTCTAGCTGCTGTCTTTTTCATAATTTTCTTGGTCGTAGCAGTACGGTAAACTGTCACCTTTTACCCAGTGGGATTAGCAGCTGTTTCAATGAAGAGTGTTTGCCCCACAGGTTTTTTTTTTTTTTAAAGCTACATTTCCCAAAGTTCAACTGCCTCTCAACTAAAACATATGTACATGTCATGCTCTTACAAATGTAAAACACCACATCTTTAAGGAGCCTCAAAGAGTTTAGCGTGCCAATCTGCAGAGCTGTGGTGCCAAATAGATTCAGTGACTCATCACGAATGATGTCAGAGCAGGTCCCAGGTCCTGTACCCAGTAAGAAGTGGAGACTTCCTAATCCACTGTGGGAGTAGGAGATAAGATCATCTTCTCTTTGGGTTAGGCAGAAGGCCATGGCCACAATGTTGCCAGTCAACCTCTGTAGAAATGTCAACATTTGCTTTTGATGCCTTTGTTTCACGGAAACATTCCAAGGATTTCTTTGAAGCCATTAACCAAGTCATTCCACTTTTTATTTGCTTGATCTTTCATCCTTTCTCTGTCTGAGTTGAGCTCTCAATCGTTACAGGTGTCTATGCATATAAAACAATATAGACTGAATAACAAAAGTCAGATACCTTGATACATTTGTTCATATGTAATGAAACTTCATTGAGGACAGAGCACTGGTTTAAGTTGTACCTCCTATCGCCATGTGGAGAGGAAATGGGTATTGACCAGTGGTTGCATTACAAGGTTGCTTGTGGGAGCTGCTGAATGTGTATAACAAAGTTACAATAGCAATTCATAGAAGTAGCTGGCTGGACAGATGTCTAGATAATTCACCAAAAGCAAATGCCTGATATTTAGTAATACATTAGAATATTGCCTGACATTTCTCTGTGTTTAATGGCATGGATAAGAAGGAGTTTCCTGTCCTTAAACTCCTTGCATTAGAATTGGCCAATAATAGCCTATACAAAATTTAGAAACAAAGGTAATACAAAGTCACATGATTATCCCTTTGCCATTACCAAGCCAGTGCGTAAGCTCCCACAGAGAACAGTTGAAGACTTTTCATCCTTTATTTTGTGCACCTTATAGCAGTGAACTTGGATGGTCTTCTCCTGTGGCTATTTGAATTTTCTGACTCTATGAATGTTAGTGGCAAGTCAAAGACTTGGTGTCTTTCTGTGTCCTTTACTTCCTGCTGTTTTTCAATGCCCTGACATTGGGTGTCCCTTCTCTCCTGGAAGCCCTGCATGTGAAGCACTAGTTTAGTCTACCATACTCGGCAGGCTTTGGCAAGTTCAGAAGCAGAATCACATGATGCCTGGTCTCTACAGAAACCACCATCATCACCAGTATTTATAGAATGCCTACAATGTGTCCAACAATATATTAATGTACTTCTCATTAAAATGATGAAGTCAATAAAAACAAACCCCGAGAAGAGATAAGGAAGGTTTTAAAAGATCTCTGAAATTCCAAACAATAAAGCCAGAATTCAGGGGAGGCTGTTCTGACTGGTGTTTTGGCTTTGGTATTTTGATGTGTGTGTGTGTGTGTGTGTGTGTGTGTGTGTGTGTGTGTGTGTGTGTGTAATAGAGGGAGAAGGGAAGGGGAGTATTGTGTTCACATTTGTATG
>NC_034600.1:40705444-40733557 GCF_900095145.1 Mus pahari | reverse complement strand
AAAAGAAAGAAAAACAAAGCAAAGCAAACCAAACAAAACCTTTTCTCTTTCCTGAGTCAGGGGCCATGACAGTGAGGCCTAGGCATGGGTAATTATCCTTTTTTATATGATCTAGGTTTCCTAGAGGGATTAGTAGATTTCTTCTTTAGCCAAAGTTATCAGGACAATGGGTCCCAACTTTTTGTATTCTTCAGAACTTCCTGGTATTATGGTAATATGTTTATAGGTGTCCCCTCCCCCACCCACACACACACACACACACACAAAGATTTAACAACTGTGCAGTAAAGCTGGGAAATCTGGAGTTTTATCAAGTATCCAAAACACCTGTTAAAAATGCAAAGGATACTTGAACCCTAAGTATGATGGTCACACCTAGTGATTCAAAAGACAGCAGGGACGGCTGGAAGCCTGGAGCCACTTCATCCAGACAAGCGTTAGAACAACACTGTCACTTGATGATAATGCGTGTGTTGCCTCATAATGTATGTGAACATACATAACTCCACGAGTGTCCATTTATTCAACAATTGGGAAACTATGCAGGAAAGTATTCAACTAAAATATGTTAGCTCTCTCTCTATATATAAATATTAAAATCCCCACAACTATAGTCTGCAGGTCTATTTGTCAGTTTTGTGAGGCTGAACACACTCCTATGTCTTTATAACCAATTCTTCAGATGGATTTCAATCCAGTAAAGAGACGTTACTGCAAAAATGAAATACATTTACATATGTTAAATAATTAGAAGGGAACTTGACATTTGGTAAGCCCTTGATAAGCTGTATATATTGCTGTTTTTATATTGTTACCTAAACATCATAATTAATTCATTGGGAAGGATGAAAAATGATAAGCCAGATAAACAGGGTGGTTTGGGCAAAAAGAAATATTGGGTTGTTAATCATGGAGATGATTAACACTCACTTAGAACAAAAGGTGCACCCTGACTCAGCTATGCTAAGTACATTTCATTATTTCTGCTAAAAACCACCCACAGACAAGAGACACTGGTGCCTTTTGGCTTAGTCCTGCTTTCTCAAATCTTTGCAAACTTGTAAAACTGCCAGCTGACTCAACAAGTAGAAACATTATAACCTCTTGTGGATTGATATTTAAAGATTGGATTTCATTATTAATTGATACTGAATGTCAAACCCCATGTTTAATGATCTGCTTGAAATGTTAAGACAAAATAACTTGGGCAAGTGTGTATGACACCTCAATTAGTACACTGGTATCATTTCATCAAGTGTGCAGTGTTGTTTCAAAGGGACCTAACTCTCCTTCAGTAGGATAAAAGCACTGTTTTATTGTCATTCATGTTAATAAGAAATCTCCATTACTTTGACAAATTTTATAATTCTTGGTTTTTCCATAAATATGTCCCTAACTCAGTCCAATTAAATATAAATAAAATGTGGTTTCATTTCTTCTCTATAGAACTACATCTTTCAATGATAAATATAGACAATTTTGAGTAAATTATAATGTCTCATCTTGAAATGCTAGAACTACTATTCAGAAAAAAAAAGCAGGACTTTTTAAATATATATTGAGACTTAATATCAGTAAATACAATTCAGTGGTTTCAGGTAATCTTAACTACACCTGAATTGCATACAAATCAATCTGAAACAACATGATTCTGTGCAGCCTTGTGCATGCTTATGAAGTCTCTCCAAAAAGCACATGGGTCAGTTTCAGCAGCCTAATAGTGAGCTAATTTGGCCCATAAGATACTCAATTACTTGTGCATAGAAACAAAAATGTATATTAGCATATTCATGAGTATACATGAAAATAAATTTCCACATAAATTCTTTATGAATAAAAAGGATGTTGGTACAATGAAATCTTCTGGTGTAACTTACACAACACAAGGCTCATTTCTTTCATCGAGAGCTCCTGTCACCAGGGTACATATTGGGAATGGAACTTCATGCTTTGAAGTGTCTATTTGGAAAGAAGTTAAAATTTAATCTTTTATTTCAAGGGCAATGTATTTGCTCTTGAGATGGCACAGCTATATAATTAAGAAGGTTTCGGGAATGGCTTTCTTCTGTATGCTAATTAGATGCCTAGGTTCTCCTTCACATCTGTAGACATGGAAAGGGAGGTGTTTCAAGCATACACTGGGCATCAGGTAATGCCTTGTCTCCTGTAATACACATAGTTTATTAGTGATGCTCATTTGGAGAGAGAAAACACAGCTCTTGGTTCTGATGCTACACATTCCATGCTCACTTCATCCTTACCCATGCGGCACACACACTGCCCTTCAGAACATTTTGGTTAGTTTTGCTCATTATATCTCTTGTACCTCTGTGAGTAATCTCATTTGATTCATAAAGAAAATTTAGAATGAAGATATTAAGGCTGTGCTAAAAAAAAAAAAGATTCGCATATTGTAGATAATCTGATAATGGAAGGGAAAATAGCAGCCACATTGGGACATTTGACACTATCTGATCAATAAAAAAATCGGAGAATAATTAAAGGCAGCGGTTTGTAGAAATGATCAACGTATATTAAATATGGTAAACCATTAGATGAATGTGTTACAACAAAACTTCAAGCACAGCTCCTGTGTAGCATGTAAGTTAACTGCCCCCATCACCACCATCGAGAACCCACATCTGAATGTCAGGATGAAGTCACCTGAAACCTCCAATAACACGTCGGAGATGAGAATGTTACTGGAAGCTGGAGATTTTGGCATAACTAGTTGAGGAGAGACCCCAAAAATGAACGTGGAAACCATTCCAGTCACTCAGTCTTCATCTCTGCCTTCCTGTTACGAGGTTGTCCCTCCTACCAGGCCACCCCCAAGGGCCCTCAGCAGATGCTTCTGGTAAAGCTCTTTTGCAGTTTGTCTTCTCTAAAAATACATTAAGAGCTAGACACAAACTCATATCTGTAATTCCAGCGTGCAGGGCTATCAGGAAGGATTGCAAGGGTTCAAGGTTGTTAGCCTTTTGCTGTAGAGTGAGTTCTAGGCCGCCTTCAGAAACTTAATAAAACCCTGTCTCAGAAAACAAAAACAAAAAACAAATTAAAGGACAACAAAAACAATAGGCCCCAAAACCATCAACAGCAAAAAAAAAAAAAACCCAGAACAAAACAGACATCAAACCATGAGATCCTCACAACAAAGCTATGTGGGGTGAAGGCAGGCATTTTGTCTTATTTGTAAATTAGGACAAACATAGACTCAAAGGGAGGACCTAGTCTAATTCAGATAGCTCATGAGGGACAAAGCCACTTGACCAATTCCCCTCTGTCTGGCCACAGCCCCTTCCTTTCTGCTGCTCTAGCTGTGGCCAAGTTTCTACAAAGAACAAACCCCTTAGTGGATGGAAGATTCAGTCCCAGGTTTTGCTTGTCTCAGTGAATTAACATGGGGCCCCTTCGAACAGTTTTGTGATGAAGTGAAGAGAGATGAATTTATTGTAGTCCTGCTCTTAACCTTGAGGCTCAGCAATCACTCATCAGTGATGAGCAAACTGTTCAACTGAGCCATGACCAGAGGGAAGATGACACCTGATAATGCTCCCAAATCTAAGCCAATGGACTAACACTTCTGCAGCGGTGTGAAGGGGCCATACTAAGGAACATGAGAGTTATATTACTTGATTTTAAAGATAATGCTTCACTGAAATTAAGGTTTCATCGGCAATGTTTGCCAAGGGGGCACTAACTGTGAATATTATTGTCTTCTCCTTTTTTTTCTTTTTCAATCTAAACATCAAGGCAGAAAATGGACTTGCAGGGCTCACACCACAGCTCTGTACTTCAGATCCCTTATCTTTTACCTCTATGCAATAGCCTTAATTTCCCTAGCTTTGGATACAAACATGACTATTGCTCTATTTAAGTAACAACTTGTTCTTCAGACGCTAACTCGTAAAAAAAAAAAAAAAAAAAAATCAAATGATGGAGCGGGAGTCACTCCGATACCAACAGTGTGACTGCACTACATAACACAGCAATGGCACAGAAGCATTGCTAGGCCTGGTGACTGTCAATCCCAAGGACAGTCTTTATTAGTCAGGTTGGCAGGCCACCCACGCAGGGGAACTGGAGGGTATGTAATCTCTCAGAAAGAGGCTAAGGTGCGGGAGTCAGACAGCTGAAGTCTTCCAAATGGATGAGTCTACTTCAACAAGCCAGTTATTGTGGAGGAAACCATTAAGCCTTGGAGACAGCTCTGACCTGGACACTTGATATGGTATGCTAATTCCTGAGAGGGCGTTTTAAGATAAGACGTGCAAACTCTCATATTGAACGATCAAGAGCAGCTGAACCACTGAAACGTTTCCACGCTGATGCCCTTGGTACATACTTTGACCTTGAAATGATAAAGAAACATTTTTTCAAACAGAACCGAGAGTTAATGGAGAACGGTTTTTATGGGTGATCTATACATCATTAACTATTTTGTGGAAAGATCATTTTTTGAAGCTAATTAGAACCATTTAGTTATTCAATCTTCTTCCTAGTAGCAAGAAGATGAGTATATATATATATATATATATATATATATATATATATATATATACTGGTAAACATTTCCAAAGAGAGAATGGTATTTCCCCTAGAAAACATCTGAAAGCACTCTTCCCTCATGCCTAACTGCCCATGTTTCATTAAAAGACAGACAGGAAAGAAAATAAAATATATCTTAAAGTACTTTATTTATTTTGTCAAACATGAAAGCCTAACTCAATGGGTTGGAAAAAATAGTAACTTTTCCTCCTGACGTCTGCCCAGTGCTTTACCCTTTGCGCCTTTTGTGTTGCTCTCATTTCATTAAGTGAGCAATGGGCTTCCACATAGTTGTCAGGGAGCTTCCCATCCTATACCTATCTCAAAAAAGCATGTGATGTTTTAACGTGAACCACAGTGATTTCGATGGAGCCAGTAGAGAAGAACACAGCCATACAATGAGCCCTCCACTCTGTGTCTCACAATGGCTCACATCATAACAAGCCTACATCTGCACACACGCAGTGTGCTTTCCCTTTAGATTAGCACTGATGCAACTGGGCTACAGAAAGAATTCCCATACAACCAATGCTCTGCTGAAAACTTTACAGTGGTTTAAAAACTTCCTGAGTCCCTGAAATAGTGTTATATTCAGAACAGTATGTGTCTGTGTGTGTGTGTGTGTGTGTGTGTGTGTGTGACTCTATGTGACTCAAGTGTGTGACTCTGTGACTGTGTGTGTGTGTGTGCCTGTATATGTATGACTCTGTGTGTGTGTGTGTGTGTGTGTGTGAGTGTGAGAGAGAGAGTGTGAGAGAGAGAGAGAGAGAGAGAGAGAGAGAGAGAGAGAGAGAGAGAGACTGGGTGTGTAAGTCACATGAGTGTGGGTACTTGCAGAAACCAGAATATATCTTTACATTCTTTGGATCTGGAATTACAGACACTAGTAAGCCACTAGACTTGAACAGTGGGAACTGAACCCCAGTCCTCTGGAAGAGCAGTAAGCGCTTTTAAACTTGAGATATCTCCTGCTGCAATAAGCAATATAAAAAAAGAGGAAGACTTTAGTTTACAACGATAGTAAAAGTTCATTTCTATCCTCTTCAAAGAATTTGGACACAACGATTCAACCCATAGCATCTGTTTTGTTGTTTTTGTTGTTTGTTTTTTGTTTGTTTGTTTGTTTTGTTTTTTATGTCATACAGTTTTAGGTTTTCAATGAAAAAGTTTATACAGGCAAAAAGATTTTGAAAACTGTTCCTTTGGTCTTAGCTGTTGTAAGTCTTCAGGTACGTGTAACAAAGGTCTTGTAGTTTGTTGTTGTGACACATGATTTTTATTTTTCTTCCTCTCGTCAATAAATTAGAAATGGAATCGCGAGAAACAATACGCTGTCGCTGTAGAACAAGCGCTAAGGAAAAGCTCCTTTGAATCTGGAACAATCTCACGACAAACTTTGAATATTGTTATCTGATAGATGATCCCTCGTGCTGCATGTCAGACGTACCAGCTGCTATGGAATTATGCAAGGCAGCTAACACTCATAACTCTTAGCTAAGCCCGTAAAATATATCAACTCAACTGCAATTCTGAGCGAATCGCTAAACCACTAACAGTGCGTGTGTGTGTGTGTCCAAGGTGAAGCCCTTTTGATGTTTCTAGGAACTCAGAAGGCTCGCATTTTACCACTTCTGCTTCTAGGTAAACGATTACAACACCCTGACGTGTTTAGTTAGCAAAGGATATTTCAATTAATGCTGACATGGCTAAATTTAAATGCTTATCAACGTGCGAGTTTCACCTCCACCCCCACAGCAGACACGTCCATCACATTTAAGTCAATGAGTTCTATTATTCTTGGAGCATATTTCTCTTTCATCCATTTCCTCTTGAGCTGTTTCCCAATTATGTCTACCATAAACAGAAGGGAATCACTTTTCTTTGATGTAAGCAGTCTATATCACGATTTGTCTGTTCTCTTTGTAACTATGATGAAGTGATACTGCTGTTTAATGTGAGTCAGAGTACTCCAAAGGTTAGGAGTTGTTGAAATCATATCCTTCTCCAATGCATATCTTCCGTCTTTGTTTTCCATATTGCCCTTGACTGTCAATCATTTTTACTGCAACGACTATAATTGTCTTGAGCACACAAAGTACCACATGACACAGTGTGTCCTAAAATATGAGTAAGTTTATGCATCCTGAGTCCATTTTCTTTTGTTGCTTTGCTTAATAAACCATAAAACAATGTCATAGATACTCACAATATGAAGAACAATATTAGCCTCCTTTTCCCAAATACTGAGATAAAGATTAAATAATTTGAGCAATGGGTTATGTGGGATGCAAGTTGGCTACATTAAAAAAAAAAATCACATTTCTAAAGAGACACTTATTCACCAATATTGAATGGCGGGTCACTGAAGAAAATATGTTGCCTGTATGTGGAGAATAACTGTGCATCCCAGTTTACCTGGAAAAATTTAACCACACCTGGCTCAGTCAAGTCTTTGCATAGAAGATAAATTATAGAAATCAGCCAATTTCATCACTAACCAGCCTTGCATGCTCCAAAGCACATAGTGGACACTGAAGGGAAGGTAGTCTTTACAGATCTTATAAAGAACAATTCTATGTGTATACTCGGTCATGCTTCCTGACATTTTCTACTAAACTATTCATGTCTAAATATATAACTCTTTTCTTCACCATGTCCATAAAAATTCAATTGGACTTTGTCTTCCTGTAGCAATTTTTAAAATTTGAATTTGAAAATCATGCTCTGGCCACTCCCGATCCCCTTGACTACCATCAAGAGTGAAATCACTGCTGTCACATAGTCACTGGGAATTACCCACATGCTGTGCTTGGCCAGTTCCTCTCAGGAGGTGGGTCAAGGAGGAGGCAGCCTTGCATCCTCACAGCTGGGCTGGTCAGCAGGAAGGACTGCCAAGAAACTCTCTTCTGAATCTCAGATGCCCGATGCACACCAAGGCTTATATAGACTCAATTCATTTTAAGTATTCTAGTTGGTCATTATTAAAAAATAATAATAGAAGCATATAACAGCTAATTAGACCAATCCTTGTTACCTAGTTAGGGTCTACACTACAAAGTTGCTCTTGTAACTAATGGGTTGGTTTTTGGGTCAATGTGGTTTTTCTCTCTAGAAGGGAAATTTTCTTAGTGAGTGAAAATGTGAATAAAGATATAAAACCTACAGAACTTTGGCTTCAGAGAGACCATCCTACTTCCAGAAGGACTCACTCTCTACTGTCTGGCTTTCTTCACCTTTCAAAACTAAATCTGGCATATAGACGATGAGTAATTGTGAAGTGTGGAAGCCCACCACTACAATCCTGGGAAGCAGAGGCAAGAGGTTGACCTGGAATATTCTGGAAGTTCTTGGTCAGACTTGACTGCATGATGAGACTTCTGAATCCAAAAATGAAGGATAGATGGGGGAAAGAGAAGAGGAGAGGGGAGGGGAGAGGAGGGAAGAGGAAAGAAGGAGAGAAGAGAAGGGAACATTTTCTAAAATTTCAAAAATGATTTCAATAAAAGCAAATAAGATTGGGAAAGCTCTCACATGCCACTGTCCCTCTCCTGGGTTCACACACTGTCCCTCTGCTGGGGCCACACATTGTCCCTCTCTTGGGGTCACACACCATTCCTCTCCTGGGAACATACACTGTCCTTCTCTTGGGGTCACACATTGTCTATTTCCTGGGACCCCAGGCCCCCTCTCATGGAGCTTATCAATAAAAATGAAGCCTAAAAGAACTCTTTACTTAAAGAAATCTGTTTAAATGTGTCTATCCTAGCATCTCCCACAAAGGATTTGCCAACTTGGCATTGTTGTAGGATTTGGAACCCAGCTGGAGAATATTTTGAAACAAGATCAAGAAAGGACTATCAGCATGAGAACTTTAAAATTTGAAAGATGTTTCTGACACTAACATTTGATTCTGTTGTTATAAGGAGTACATCACTCTCACTCTAGGATACTCCTTAATGAGAAATAATAAAGTTAATGAATACCTGGTTATTGGGTAATTATTAAACCAATCCTGCTTTACAATGGAATTGTACATGTAAGAAATCATCTCTGTGGATTAATAGTACCAATAACTGTTGATGCAGATTCAAAACAAGCAGGTATTAAATACAATGAAATATTTATGGGGACAGTATTAAAATGGGAAAGTTGACACTTTCATATCTCCTCTTTCTATAGTAAAGTTGATGCTTGTGCCAGAATATGTCTCTGGCACCTAACCTCAAACACATGCCAGGCAAAATAGATAACACAGAGGTTTTCTTTGAGGCTCAGTTTTATGTGCAGAAGTATATTTGGTTTTACAAACAAACATTCATTGGATTTAAAGATCTATTTCATCTATGTATTTTTCAGTTAACCTTTTGAATACTCAAATTATATTTTACAAAAGAATTTGAGAAGAGATTTATATATTAGTTCACCTACAAGCTTAATTAAACTCCCTTAATGTTTGATGCTATATTTATAATATATGTGATGGGGCAAATATTCTAAAATATTTAAGCACTTATTCATGAAAAAATCAAACATACAGACAAGAAAATTTTAACCTTGCATATAATGCTAATTATAGTTGTCATTAGTTTTAAGCTTCAAATTCTATATCTATATCAGTTTTTAAATTTGCTACTTTTAATTTGAATTTTATTACTATTGCTTTATATAAAACACTAATATGTGCTTTCAATGCTGGATTTAATATGTATAAGTTCATTAACAAAACTAACTTTAGTCTTTTTATTATCATCAACATGTAGATATGCTTGATGCTAAATCTTTTTAGTAATTTTACTGTATCATATATATGTGCACATATATGTATGATACATATATTTATGTCTTTAAAAATTATAGTTTCACACAGAATAAATGGTTTCATTTTAGTATTTTCGAACAAATGTATCACCATACTTAGCTCTCTTGGTTTCTGATTTGGATGATCCTTGAACTACTGAAGAAGCTAAACAATTCTTACTTGTGACCTAGAAAAGCTTAACCTACGCATATATTCCAGTGGATCTGTAACTGGCAACATAGAATCACACTCTTAATCTCAGTTAACACACACACACACACACACACACACACACACACACACACACACACACAATGTGTCCTTTCTAGTGTTGAGATCAACTTGAGCCAAGAAATGACCTCTAGTATCAAGTGGTTAGGAGGAAGCGCCCTAGACTTTCACACCATGGGTCAAGCTACTGTCTGAGATACCACAGGGCCACAGGAAGCCCTACTACCTATTCACACTGTAGGGCAATCACCTGGTTCTCAGAAACCTTTATTAAATTAGAGGCATTGGTTTTGTCCATACAGAGTCTTGTCTACCCAAGTTCATCAGACTGATCAGTAAACTTTCAGGAATTATGCAATCCAATTGCTAAACACAACCATCATTAAAAATTAAACTGTAAAATATAATATTAAAAGGTAATAAATACTGAAAATGCATTGTTACCTGGTCTTCTTACTATAGTTCACTATTTACTCTCTTTAGGTGTTATTTTGTCTTTTTTTTCTCTTTTTAAATCTGTATTTAGGATTACATTAGAAGGTGGCCGCATATCTCCTTCCATCTCCATATCCAGTGACATCATTCTGAAGTCCTGATGTCAGAGCCAGCCAAGGCACCAAGTCAGGCGCCTCTCTGCTTCACATAGACCCGCTGGTTACACATTCACCAGGCAGCAGCTGGTCTACCATCTAGCAGTCTGACTGGCTCCCTTCCCAGCTACTGCATTGCTTGCCTGGACTTGGCATTTCTTCATCTCATCCTATTTGTTTCCGTCTTTCTGCTAGTGTGATCATGCACATCCTACAAGAAGTTGATACCCCAGTGGGCCTCTCATGGCATGTCAGATGTTAAGATCTCAGCCTTGAAGGTCAGTTTGCCACTACAGATCCCAAGGGAGCACCAGAGAAAGGCACTGTGCATTTTGTTTTACTTAAGACTGTGTCCTGATTTCTCAAAGCACTAATTTGTTATAGGCCTCGCTGGGAAAAGTTCTTCTTTCTTGCATGGTTGGCTTAAAATATCTAATCATCCAGTATTTCATGGCAGAGATAACTCAGTAATTTTTCCATTTTCTCTTGTACCTCAATGATTCAAATCAATTTCGCTTTATACAGAAAGGTGCTATCAGGCTTATCCCAAAGGCAAAATCCATATATCCTATTGAGCTGAATTCTGAACACTGATGAACCATGATATTATAGTCCAGAGCTTCACATGGAGCTTTTACTTTTTTAATTTGAGTCCACCAATACAATTAAGTTGTGGCAATTCAGAGAAATTCATTCCATTATAAAAGTCAATAAGGCATAAGAAAACATTAGAAAGAAACACGAGTCTAAGCATACGAAGATTGGCATATCAACCAAGCAAAGGAAAAACAAGATGGATGGTCGGATTTCTGTTTAAAAGAGGTTGTTACAAGCTTTAAAAAATACATTCATTCTCCTTTATACTGGATTGCCATAGAGCAGCAATAATTGATTCCTAGGCGTATTTTATCAACATGCATTATTTATATTTTAGTCACTCATTTTTCAATAGGTTAATAATCTCTCTAATACAAAAATTATCTGATATTGCAAGAATATAGTCCTAAAGTACAAATGAACCCAGTCGTAATGTTTCCACCCTATTTCTCTTTGCCTCTAAACATTACACTGCTTGTTGTAACAAATGACTGTACCTCTTCCTTTGTTCCTTCCTTTTATTGAAAATAGTTTATTTTATACAGTATACTCTGATTTTGGCATTCCCTCCCTCTGTTCCTACCAGTTCTTCCCATTTAGATCCACATCCTTTCTGTCTCTTAGAAACCAAATGGGCATTTAAAAAATAAAATAATAAAATAAATAATTACAAGCCAATTAGAATATAGAGTTAGCCGACAGGAGCCTGATATAGCTGTCTCCTGAGAGGCTCTGCGAGTGCCTGACAAATACAGAAGTGGATTCTCACCACCATCCATTGGATGGAGCACAGGGTCCCCAATGAAGGAGTTAGAGAAAAGACCCAAGGAGCTGAAGGGGTTTGCAGCCCCATAGGAGGAACAACAATACGAACTAACCAGCACCCTCAGAACTCCCTGGGACTAAACCACCATCCAAAGAGAACACATGATGGGACTCATGGCTCTAGCTGCGTATGTAGCAGAGGATGGCCTAGTCGGACATCAATGGAAGGAGAGGCCCTTGGTCCTGTGAAGGTTCTATGCCCCAGTATAGGGGAATGCCAGGAAGTGAGAGTGGATGGGTTGGGAAGCAGGGGGACTTTGCGAGGGGGTAGGGGATTTTCAGAGTGGTAACTAGGAAAGGGGATAACATTTGAAATGTAAATAAAGAAAATATCTAATAAAAAAAGAAAAAAAAGAAAAATTAAAAAATAAATGAATGAATAAATAAATAAAAAGAATATGACAAAACTACCAAATAACATCCAAAGAAAACATGCGAGAAATATATGGAGAGACACACATTCACACATCCGGGAATCCTGTAAAACCCCCAAAACTGGAAGCGAGAATATATATGCAAAGAGCAAAGAACCTTTAAGATAGCGGGGGGGGGGATGGGGGGATCACAACACAAATGCCTTGCCTTAATACTGCAAGACAGTGAACCTACCAACCTACCAAGATGTTTATTTTCTGTTGACTATCTACAGCTGGCCATTGGTCCTACCCTTAGGAGTGGACCCTTAAGAAATCCTCAGTGAGCTGTCCCTTGAGAAGACTATTTTTTTTTCTTTTCTTTTCTTTTTTTTTTTTTTTTTTTTTTTTTTTTTTTTTTTTTTTTTTTTTTTTTTTGCGAGCAGCTATCACATTTGCTTCTGAGTTAAGGGTGAGAGTGCACGTTCACTTCTTTCAGCTCTAGGGCCCTGTCTGATGCAGACCTGTGCAGGTCCTGTGTGTGCTGCCACGGCTCCAAACAATGACCTCACTTTGGGACTTCAGACAGGAAAAAATAATGAAAGGAGAGGAGAGTGCATGTAGAGCCTCACGTGGGCCCCCTGCCCTTCCTTCCTTGGCTCTGTAGTGTGAAAATCTACCTTTGTAGCTACGTTCTCCAGGCTCCTCTTCTGACTCCATTCATGTGGTTCGTTGGAAGCTGAAGAGCGAGGAGGAAATTTCCAGAATATTTTATTGCTCTTACTTCTCACCCAAATATGTAAGTGGCCCACCACAGCAATATCTGCATTTATTTGTTCTATGATTTTAAAATCCTGGTAGGCAATGGCTATATTATGTTTCTTAGTGTGTTCTAGAAGACCACAGATCGGAACAATCCCACTTGTTTCTGGTTATCTCCAGCCATTGCAGTGGTAATGACATCAATCCAGTTCTAGCCTCTGGGTTGACTCCCTAACTCCTGCTAGGCTGTGGGACTGTTTCAGTGCGTATAAGCCAGAGCTCTCCATTAGATCCCTTCTGTTTGAGCATTTCACGATTATTTTCCTTATCCTGACTGAACCAGACCTCATAAGGAAAGGAAGACAGGAGAGGCAAGAAACGAGGAGTCATTTGTTTTTGCATTATAGGTAATCAGGGGTCCTGCCATTGCGTGCACAGAAAACAGGAGGAAAACCGGAACAAAATGAGTATTTATTGAGCATCTCTGGTATGTAAGTTGCTTTCTTAGCACTGAATAGAGACCGATGTTTAGAGACAGCTTTCTATTGAAAACCATGCTGTTTTCAAACGGTCAGAACTGACTTTTAAGCTTTTCTATTGGAAAATGCTTTCTGCTCAATAGACTTGAGTCCCTTAAGGAAGGGTCGAGTGGCATAGAATACATACATTGTGAGTATTGGGAAACGACAACCAAGAGACTGTCATGACCGTACCAAGCTTAGCTGAAGGTAGTTATTACCTTTCACAAAGCTAACTGGTTTTGTTTCTTAAGGATTGTTTGTGTTTTGGGTTTTTGTTTTGTTTTGTTTTGATTTTTGTTTTTTGTTTTTTTTCTTCAGCTATGCCCCTCTAGGAGTTCCTATAGCTAGTGGAAAAAAATGTCATTGGATCAAATCTGTTCAGTAAAGTCACGTGTTACTTTGAGGATATTTTGTGGCATTTAGGGTCTCTGTACCTCTGATGGTTACAGCACATTTTGTTCTTCTTCCTCTATGGCTGTGACTTACCATCGCTGTTGGGTTTAATGGAGATTCCATGTGCAGTTTAAAATACAAAGGTTGTTGGGTAGATAGGCAATAAGAATCAATCTCTAGGGTATTCCCATTCCCCAGGGTATTATCCTACACCTTGTCACTCCCAAACAGCAAGCTGGAGAGACAGACATGTTTATCCAGCTGCTCTCTGATGCTCTATCTGTACCCCTGTGTGACTCTGATTTACAGTAAACTCCCTATATATCTGCCAGCATCATGCTGTCCCTACCAGGATCCTTTCCATTTCTGTCAATGCACACACTATAAGCTATGTTTCCCCACTGGGCCAATGGAGACAATAACCTGTCCTGTGTTTCCTTACGTTAAGTCTCCATTCCTTTCTTACCTGGATCATGATATTCACTTCATCACTGTTTGGGCTCCCCCCCTCTTCATCCTGTTCTTCATCCGCTCCATCTATGCTGCCAGGATACATTTTGTAGATCTAATATACATTACTTTCTTTCTTAAAATTTCGGCAAGCCAGGCGTGGTGACAAATGCTTGTCATTCCAGCACTCACAAGGCTGAGGCAGGAGAATTATTATCAAGTTCCAGGCCAGGATAGGTTTCATATTAAGTTCCAAGCCAGCCTTAGCTAGCATCTCAATTAAAAAAAAAAATCTAAAACCAAAACAAACCCAAAATATCTCTCAGTAGGTCTGTACACGGCCTTCATGATGTAGCCTCAATGTGTCAAGATGCATGAGAGATACGTTAGCTGTCGCTTCTAGCTTTTCATAGCACAGTTTACATGCATAATTCTGCTCTGAACTCTCTCAGTCTTAGGCTTCTTGTTCTATATTATTTCACTTGCTGAAACCTACTTGGCATTTCTTGACTTTCAAAACTGTTTGGCCCTCAAACATCTTACAACCTCTGCATAAAAATTTGCCTTCTCAGAAACAGAACCTGTTTCTGAGCCTACCATGCAATAAGGGTTCTTTCCTGATTCCTGTTCTCAATTACCATAGAGCCCAGTGCATACTTCATCGTAATATCTCAGCACTCATCAGACCGAGGCTGATACACTGCCTGTCTCTGAGAGACTCCCCACAGGGCAAGAAGAGTCCTAGGTTCAGGGCACTCAAGGCTAGGCCCTGCACCTTGTCACACAGCACATACTCAGTAATGACAAGAATGGCTAAGCCTGTTCTAAAACCTGAAAGTAGCATGTGGTGTTCCAATGTCAACCTCCAAAGGAAAGGGTACTATTTTTCACTAGTTTAACTCTATTGTTTGTTCTCTGTTCATAAAATTAGATTCAAGATGTACACACCTGTTACTTAGTCTTGCTTGGCCATCACTGTAAGTCATTAGAAGAAATACATTTTGATGCAGAAACACCCCAAAGCAGCAAAGGGTGGTTGAGGATTCATGGTATCCATAGCATTTTCTCAATGTGGCTTTCACTGAGTGTCTGAGGAGGCCGAATCTAGTTTTAGATAAATAGAACATACAGCTCCCATGTCCTTCTCCTGGCCTAATCACAATGGGAACAGCTCTAGAACAAGGTGCTGACCTTTCCCAGGAGAGCGCCTTCCTTGTAGTATGATTACAGTTGAACAACAACAGCAAGTTTTATTAGGGTCCTCCATAGGTCATTGTATGCTCAGAGTCACAGGATACATAGTGCAATTCTACAGCTTTCACTGAAAGTAAAAAACCTTGGCAGATGCGCCTCGTCAATAACTTAGTAATTTAAAAGATGAACCTGGGTCATAATTTGGTTCACATATCTTTTTCAACCTCCGTGCAACAGAGGGAAAACAGTGAGTTATTAGCAAAGCGTTTCCTACCACTAGCTTATGAAGCTTAATTGCCAGAGGCACTAGAAGTGTTTAGGCAGCTTAAAGCAGAGTAGAGCATCTCAGTGATGCATAGCTTTGCCCATATTAAGGTAAACCTCCTTGAACCTACTCACTTAGCAATGCGAGGTCTGTTTGCATGAGGTTACTCTACTTTTTGGCTCTAAGTTAAATGATTCCTGAAGAGCTGTTTTAGAAACAAAGTCATTTGGAATTCAGCAGGAGTCCAATTATTTAGGGGGGGGGTCATAAAAAGTGACAACAGTTTTATACACTTCCCAAGTTAGGTCCTCAAGACTGCTCATAAATGTAACCATGACATTAGAGAATGATTTCCTAGAAGTGTCACTAGGAAAAGTAAAGACGCTTCTACTTTGTTTCTGTGTTTGATGTCATACTGATGTGTCAGGAACCCGTGCTTAAAGGCTCTGAGGGTGTGGTGATGAGTACAAGAAAGGACAGGAGACCATTGTTTCTATGTCATACTCTTTATTGCCAACAGTTCGAAATGGTCAACATAATAAAAAAAGAGAGAGAACATCTTGATAATAAATACTGCTCTTGGGGCTGTAATAAATAAAAAGTTTATTAACAAGGAATGCACTTTTCCAGCCACAAGTGTATTCAAAAATAACCAAAACAAAACAAAACAAAACAAAACCAAAATGTATGGCCATAGTTCACAGTTAAGCAGCCAAAAGCTGCTCTGATTGTAGCCTTTAGACAGCAAGGGAGCTTCCTCCCTTCTCCCTCCCCTTCAGGAAGTATATTCACAGTTCCGAGTCTTCCAACTGAAAGTGCTCTCCACAGGGAGAACGTCAGAGTCAATGCATCTTTCTGCAAAACTGTCCGATAAACCTCTTAAAGACAGATCTCTTAGGGAAAACTGCACTCCGCTCCACACTCAGGATTGTCCAAAGTCAACTGTACACCTTGGGCTGGTCTGGTTCCAGCAGTCCAGCAGGCCACAGAGGAACTGTATTCGTACCACCACCTGTCCAGTTTCTCTAACATACTCTGTATCCTTCCGCTGGCTCCCTGGTGATCTCACAGTGGAAAAGAGTCCCATGAGGTCCGCTCAAAAATAATCATCATAATAATAAGTTTTCAGTTACATCTCTGTAAGAGCATGTTCAGGGCATATTCCATTCGATTTTTCAGTTCTAACGAACAGCCAGACATCAACAGAGTCGTCAGTCTGAAAGTTGTAGAGATCCGATCCTCATTGATGTAGGTAAGAAGGTATTCTTCATTCTGGTTACAAATGATGATTTTTGTATGATCATGGTAGAAATTCACCTTTAAAAAAAAATATAGGCATTAGAACTTGCTAAACAAGAAGTAATCAAGGTTCTGCCAAAAAAAAAAAAAAAAGGTAAAGCAGTTAGGTAGGAAAAGATTTCAGAACCTAAACATGTAGGTCACTAACAGGCTCAGTTACCTGAAATGTGCCATCATTGAAGAGCATCATTAAGGCTTTATCAGACTTTAACCACTGAAGGAGGTAGAGCCGAGGTCTTCGAATGTCAGTAACACTAGGGAGATCACCACCCTGGAAGAAATCAGGAGAGAGGGTTAATGCCTCTGAAACTGTGCCGTGTGGACATTACACCGTGCCTCTCAAATGTAAGCCTCAGAAAGGCCTCAAGATTCCTGGCTCGGCCTCAAAGAGATGCTGACTCTGCACTGCATCTAAGATAAGGCCTGAGAAGCTAAACTAAACAGACTTCAAAGAGAGGCAGATGCTGCTGGGTCTAGACTGCGTCACGTATCTCTGCTCTAAAAGACATGGTACTTACATCCATGAGGTTCTCCTCCATGTAATGAGAAAAGTATTTCAGCACCGTCACTTGACTAATAAACTGTTCAGGGGCATCTGTTGCTGGGAAAACGGAGCATTGGCCAAGTTCCGCGTAATAGTGAACTGTCCTAAAGATCAGGAAGGAGAGAGAAGAAAGGTTAGAAGCAATTCATCACTGTTTCCAGGATTCCGTTAGCGCAACAGCACAGAAATGGCAGGCTGCAGCATTCAGCCACACTTACTTTTTGTCCGGAAGGAGGCTCATGTGAGCGCCGTTGTTGAAAAGGACGCCAACAGTGTGGTCCGAGAGCTGGTACCCAAAGCCATATTTGTTGGAGTAGTCGACCCACTTGGTGACCCACTGAAAGGACGTGCTCAGCTGCTCTTTGGGGATACAGTCAGCTTCGGGCATGTTTTCTAGACATCCTCGAAGGACTCTTGCCACTGTGTCTGCAACACTTCCCATGGTGCTATCTTCAAGGCCTGCAGAGTCACAGAGACGGAAATGATGACATTGTTTACGATTAAACCCCGGGACCAGGAAATGCGGTTTCCCCTCCACTCCACGTATGTGAAAGACAGAGAAATGGAGATCAGGGTCACTCAGTGTCTTTCCCCTGCTGCTATGACTTTATTTCTATTACTCAGCACTAATCTTACAGTTTATTGAGAATACAGCACTTACATTCGCTGCTGCTGCTGCAGCTGCCGAGCGTCCCTCTGACTATCATCCGGATGGCATCCCCAATCTGCTGTTTGTTTTCCACTGCGCATGTTCCAGATCTGGCAACCGTAGTGGGAGGCGGCTGGAGCTCCTTGGAAAGGGAAGAGAAGAGCCATAAAGTGAGCCAAGGGGCTAGGTCTATTCACCTGTGAAGCTTCAGGTTAACATAAGATTATGATAATCACTGGAAAAGCTTATCAAAGAGCAATGGATATAAGCCAGAGCAGTCGGCCCCAGTAGCCAGACTGGAAGCATTGCTTCAGCCCCAGTAATCATTGAAATGCTCGTTATCCAAGGATGGACGTGACCTTTTCTGTGTGTGCTTCCCCGACCTACCTCGTCGGCTCTGTGTTTGCTAGGCTGCTGGGTGATCGACGTTTTCTTCAAATCATGCCGAAGCTTGTAAATGTCTTCATCTTCCTTAGACACCTTATCTGTAAATCGAGGGAAAGAATCGCATATGTTAATTTATCTCAACAAGGGTGGAACAGAGTTAGCACCATGTCATCATTGGCTCCGGCTGCAACTATGCAGGCAGCATACACTTTAGTGCTCAGGTAAACCACAGCTACGAATCCATTCTAGTTGTGTATTTACAGGGTTGTTAGTGTGGAAGGTGGGCAGTATACAAATATGATGGTGAAGTTACACTAAAGGGGAAGTCTCAATGCAGTCATCAAACTCAAGGGAAATCTTGGATACAGAAACTTACTGTGAGTGTCGTTATATCTTGCTTTGTCTTTTTTGCCACCAAAAAGCGCGGCTGCAGCTTTCTTAAAGAAATTCTTGGCTGGGCTTGACAAGTGGAAGTCTGGAACTGTGTGACAACAGCTGGAAGAGAGTCTGTCCGGAGTGAAGCCCTGTGGGACCAGAAGAGACCATTAGAAACCTCTCCAGCAGCCAGGGCGATGACACGCAATTTTACAGAAAGGTCAAAGAGCACTGACCTGCAGGAAGAAGTCATGCCGAATGATGTCATCCAAACTGGGGCGGTCCTCTGGGTTTTTGGACAGCATGCTAGCAATCAAGTGCTTAGCAGGGGCCAGCAATGAGGATGGCATGGTATACCTTGCTTCCCTTATGCACCTGTACGTTTCTTTCAGATTTGTGGTTTCGAATGGAGGTCGTCCTAGCAGCATCGTATACCTGGGTACACAGAAGCACATCTTCAGAAATGGTCGAGAAGGAACTCTTTTTGAGCATTATGACTGAGCCAACTTTGGGTCTTTTGTTTGTTTGCTTGTTTAAGGCATTCTGGTGCCTTTACTTACATTACACAGCCTAAGGCCCAGATGTCTGATTCACAGCCATGTCCTTGTTTGTTGAGGACTTCGGGGGAGAGATAATTTGGGGTTCCACATATTGTTCTGAGAAGACAGAATATAGCGAGATCTCATTAGGAACTATGACTTCAATTAAAATTACTTCTCTGGGGATGACTCAATGGGAAATAAAAGCTTGAAATTTTCTTGCTCATTTTCTACTTGATTACTTTTTAGTGTTTTTATTTGACCAAGTTTCTTTTGGTAATTTTTTAATGTGTGTACAATTTGCCCAGGTTATATGACCAAGTATTTTAAACCAGATGAGACCAGATAGTGTGTGTGCATGTGTACATGTGTTTATATGTATGTATGTATATATATATATATATATATATATATATATATCTCAAGTAAACGTAAACATTTGTTTTATTGATTGCCTTAATAATCGATTTAGAGGTATAAGTTATCTAGCTCAAGAGTGCACATTGGTTTCCGTTTAGTAGCACTGCTGTGGTTTGCAGATGGTAGTGTGAACTAACTTTCTATGAACTAATAATAGAGGCGTATTTGGTCTCCACAAACCCCAGGAAGAACACGGCTCTCACCTCCTTCTGTGTTCCAGTGGTTCCAGTCTGGCAGCCAAGCCAAAGTCTCCAACCTTCAGCTCCATGGCTTCATTAATAAAAAAGTTCCCTAGAAGATAAACAAAAGGAAACATGAACTCCCTTGGAAAGGTTCACAGCTGGAGATCAGCACCCTCCACCGAAGGCACCCATTCAGAAAGCTAGATCCCAGTTCGCAACACTGAAAAGGGTAGAGGCCCGGAAAACCTCCCCCCCCCCATCCCCGCTCTGGCCCCTCCCCCAGCCGCTGCAGTAGAAGGCTTACCTAGCTTGAGATCCCTGTGCAAGATTTCTTGTTCGTGAAGATACTTGAGTCCTGACACAATCTGCCGGAGGTAATATCGGACTTCTGGCTCTGTCAACACCTTTCTTGCTTTCAAGATGTGAGCCATGGACTAGGAAGAGGAGGAGAGAGAGGAGAATTTGTCAAATAAAGTTACCAGGATCGGGCTTCCCTTTGCTGGACTGGTGATGCGGCCTCATAGGGTGGGAGAATAATTAACTGTCACTGTCACGGGCTAAAACCGCTGATAAAATGTAATCCAAACACCAGTCCAGCTTTCTGTCGGCAAGCTCGCTGACCCGGGAGTTAACACTTACCCTTCTACTGCAGTACTCCAAGAGAATGTAAATGTTTTCTTTGTCTTCAAAGTAGTGGTAAAACTGCACGACATGCTTATGGTGCAGGATTCTATGAAGCTCTATTTCTTTGTCGATCTAAGGAAAAAATAAAAAAGCAAGATAAGGCTTATTAGTCTCGTCCTGTCTGGAAAGGCAGTGCTTACACATGCTGAAGACATTTTTTTTTTTCTAACAGGGTAGGGCCATCCCCTGCACACAAAGAAAATACTTTAGTCAACAGTCATACACACCTTTTCCCTCTGATGAGGTTTAGCTACTCTGCTGTGAGGAATAATTTTTGCAGCGTAGACTTTGTTGTTTGTCAGATCTGTCATTTCGTAACACTTTGCAAATCCACCCTGAGAGGAAACAAAGCCGAGATGGAATTGAGCATGACAGGGAAAAAAAAAAAAAAATGAAGGGCCAACGTTTAAAATAAATGAATACGTAAATGGGAGCGGGAAGCAAAATTTGAGGAACAGAGGGTGGGCAGAGCGATACAATCTGCTTTGTAAGATGGTTTTTCAGGAAGGGAAGCACATTCCTAGAAACCAGTCCAGTTTTCTCGTTTCCCCTTTACAAAGAACTCTTATGGAGAAGGGAGTGGAAGGGGGAAAGGGAGGAAAATGCCCTCTGAAGAAATTTGACAGGCTAGCTCCCCCGGGATCAGGTAGTGAGAGCTTAAGGCCAAGGTAGAATGAATGCCTTCAGTGCTCCTCGGTAGACGCGGGAGGAAAACAGACTGAGGATGCAAAGCAGAACCCCAGCGCTGTGGGCGCACAGAAGCCCGGGGGGGGGGGGGAGGAGAGGGACCCACGTCTCCCCGGGAACCAGACAGTTGAAGGAGAGAGAAGAGCGGGAGCTGGGTCCCTGCTCGCTCAGCTTGCCCGGGCAGCCCGCCCTCCCGCCCGGCAGCCTGACACCCGCCGCTCCTCACCTTGCCCAGCACTTTGCCTCGGCAGTAGCGCTTCCCCGTCGTGGGGTCGACTATAATCCGCGAGATCTCGGGTCCCGAGTGGGAATGGTGGTGATGGTGGTGCGGGGCCGCCGAGGTCACTTGGGCTTGGGGCTGCCCATCTTCAGAAGGCTGCTGCGGACGCTTCTTCTTTGAGTCCCCGCCGCAAGCTTTACCCAGAGCCTGCTCGCACATCTTGGTGCCGGCGGCCGGCTGGTAGGTGATAGTCCGTAGGAGCTCCATCGTTGCCTCGCCACCCGACACTGCCCACTTGCCACCTCCGAGGCGCGGACACGCGTCCGGGCTAGCCCTGTCCCTGGAGCACCAGTCTCTCTCCCTACTCTCTGGTCTGACGTCCTGCTTCGCTTGTGCGAGCGAGAGCGAGCTGCGAAGCTTTAAATACGCGCCGGCTGGCTGGGGCGGGGCCTCGTGACGTCACGGCGAGCGCTCCACCCACCGGCCCCGGAGTGCGCGCTGTGGATAGGTGCGGGGTGGCCACCTAGCTGTCGTGGGCTTCGACCTGGCCTGGAGGCGGCCGTACGCCAAGCGCTCCCGGTTCGTCGGGTACCCTGACTTTGGACGTGGAAAACAGAAACCTAAGGGCGGACGCCCTGTCTGGGCTCTGGCCCGGTGGGGATGTGGGGTAGCAGCCCCGGGGAGCCGCAGGGTTGGCACCGCCCTCCTGACCGCTTTGCAACCCCACACCCTGTCATCCAGCTAGCCTCGCGGGGCGGCACCCGGAGACCCGGAGCTCTTGGGGACTTCCTCCGCCACCGCCTGCTCCTTGACTCCGGTCGAGGACCCTGTGGACCGGGAGGCTCAGTGGCTGGCCTCGCGGAACCGGGCACCAGGCAGAGCCAGAGCAGCTAGGGAACAAGGCACAATCCGGGTCGTAGATCCGGGTGACCTACTGTGGCGTGGGAGTATCTGAGCTCCCTGCAGCCTCTTCCCATCGCCTGAAAAGTGACCCCTGTCAGAGGCCAGGCTCTTAACCTTGGAGAGGAGCGGGGGGGGGGGGGGGGGGGGGGCTTGACGCCCGGCGAAGGTTTGGTACGGAACAAGTCTAAGCAAGATCGCCATCCTGTGGAATTTTTCAGAAAAACGATTAACGGTCTGAGTGGGCCCAGGTTCGTTAGCAACAATATGGGCTGACTTCCACAGTAACGCTAAAAGTGTTCTGTTGCTAATTATAATTTTACAGTTGAAGTCATCTGTGACTTTTTGTTCCAACTAGGTGATTCAGATTGCGTGGATCTAATGTCACTAGGCGATGTCACCGCCCTGGTACACAGAGTCAATCCAAGGTCCCACAGTGGGGTATAATGGAGAATAAAGGCAGCTGAGCTAAAGTGTGGCAATGGTCCCAGCGCTTATGGAGTACTGAACAGTATTCAACGCCGGTAGCTATTTTGAAATGTCTATATCATCTTTTGTTTGTTTGTTTGTTTAGTTTGTTTTGTTTTGAGACAGGGCTTCTCTGTGTAGCCCTGGCTGTCCTGGAACTCACTCTGTAGACCAGGCTGGCCTCGAACTCAGAAATCTGCCTGCCTCTGCCTCTGCCTCCCAAGTGCTGGGATTAAAGGCATGCGCCACCACTGCCTGGCCCTGTCTAGATCATCTTAATACAGTCCTGAATGAAAAATTCTGCCCGTATTATGAGAGGGAAAATCATTTTCCTTCTACCCCTTAAATTATTGCTGTGGTTCCCCCGGCAGGGCAGATTAACTGCAGAACCACGAGTTTATCCATTCACAGCCAAAAGAGTGCCCTCCAACATGGCTTAGAATTGAGGTTTGAATGCTATCAGAAGCCAAAACAAGAGTGTGCCAAAAGACAGGAAACAAAGGCAATCCGGAACAAGGGAGTAAATAGGGAAGAGTTTGTTTATGTTTTTCACTGATAAGATTGTTACTTACACTCATTCTTCTTGTCTGGTCCCGGAGGAGACTTTCTTAGAACTTGATACTCCTTTTAATAAATGTGATTATTTTTCTTTTTCCTTTCAAAAGAGCCGTGTGCCACTTTCAGGCTTTCTGTGTCTACCTATCAGTTCAAACTTACCCTGACCCAGCGGTATACTGAAGGTAACGTAGTCTAGTTTCCTGCGGACATGTTTTGAAGTGACATAGTCTAGTCTACATCTTTCCCATCCTACAGGTGAAGAAACTGGGTCCAAGACAATTTAAATAGCTATTATCAATACATTTTTTTCATAGAATCACGGAGTTTTGCGAACTCCATGCCCATCCTGTTGTCTCAGTTAACACAGTACATAAGCAGTTGTTTCACATTGGAGTTCTGCCTTCCAAAAACTATACAGGCCTTTAATAAAATACCAATGCTCAGTCCTTGCCAACAGGGAAAGAATGACATGCAGAATTCCAAATTAATAAGGGCAAACGGGTTTTCCTCCAGACCTCTATTAAACATAGGTAAATCTAGTCTTAGTAGTTAAACAGACATTCATCTCAGCTACGCCCAACACTGCAAAGAAGCTCCCGTAGCACTGCAGGGTAGCCAGGCAAGATACTATCCCTTTCTGTGCTTTATCTCAATGCAAGCCCGGGCATGTTCACAGAGGACAGGAGACTTTAACCCAAGATTATCCCAGGTTTGAATAAGAGGGAGGCGGGGCTGGAAGTGGAGAAGCAGAATTACACAACCCCCTGCTTTATTCATAAACTTGGCCATGACCTTTGCTCCACGACTTGTGGGAAGTCATTGGATGGGCCAGCTGGTTGGAGAAGACCACCTTACTTTCTTAGAGTTCTGCTCTCATAAATTGTGTGTGTGTGTGTGTTACAGTTAAAAGACTGAAAGAACAGTTAAGAGATTTTATTTAATTTAAATTTCATATCATACACCATTACATATTTTTCTGGGGATACGATAGCATTTACTAGACTGTTGAACATCCCGTGTGAAATTCAGTTCTACCAAAAAGATACAAGCATTTAATAAAATACCAATGCTGAATCCGGGCCAACTGCGAAAGAATGGTTTTCTTTATGGGAGTGCCATCATGTGGACAGAATCAGAACTGCAGTCCACATAACAACAAAGCTACTTTGCACTGGTAAGAAATCTCAAAGTTAGTAGATCTACGCTCTGGGTGGAGACTTTAGTGCTCAAATCCCAATGGGGCTTTTGGTGAGAAGCTGACTAACTTCTATCATCTTCCAAGAGATCAAAAATAACAAAATAACCTTTAAGCGAGAAAGATGACAGAATAACCTTTCTTTTGCAGCTGGGCCTTTTGCAGTTGGGCCTTACAATGAGTTTGTTGCAAGTAAGCTGCTAAGTTAATTAGGGAAATTTACCAAAGGGACAGAATAATGAAAAGAATGATAGGCCTCACTTAGAACTTTTGTGTGTGGGGAGATGAGGTACATTAGTGTGGAATAAGACTTTAGTGCATGTTACTAGAGATTAGAATCAACAAAAGAACTGCACTTCATCCTGCCGTGCGATTGCTATGTCAAGGGTGCCTGATTAGAAGAAAGGGTCCCAATAGAACTAACTGCTCCTCATAGAAACCAAACAGAAAGAATCATGGTAACACAGGAAGGAATTTATTCATTGTAGCCTCACGGGGGAGGACCAGGGATTCAAATGTCCTTTGTCTTGCCTCTGAGGCTCCAACAAGAGCTTAGGTGTTACACAGATGGGAGAGAAGACGTATGCATCATCAGATAGTTTTGATCGGAGATCTGGTTGATTGGTAGTAGCTCAGAAGACCTGCTAGGTAATGAGAAAGATGCTGCTGCCACAGTGCCTTCAGGTTTTCTCCCCAAGAGGATCATCCATCCTACTTGTTGCTCCTGGAATTCTGAAGGAAAATGGACTCAGAGGAAGGGTCAAGGTCCACAGGGACTTCTTTAGGTTTAGAACAAATGCTAGTGATTTCCAAGTGCCGGTTTGGTGATCTGGAAGAGGACATTGACAGTTGGCAATCTATTGAGTACTGATCCATTCCTATAAATTTTGAATGTTTCTTTCATGAATCTGTCAACGTCCATGGTTGAATAAGCTTCTAATTCAAAACTTAAGGTAGCAACGGAGACAGGAGAAGGCAGATATCTGAGACTCACAGGAAGAGTCAGCGTTTCACACACAACAAAGCTTTTTGTTTTGTTTTGTTTTGTTTTGTTTTGAAACAGGGTTTCTCTGTATAGCCCTGGCTGTCCTGGAACTCACTTTGTAGACCAGGCTGGCCTCGAACTCAGAAATCNGCCTGCCTCTGCCTCCCAAGCGCTGGGATTAAAGGCGTGCGCCACCATGCCCGGCTACAACAAAGCTTTTAACTTCCAGTGTACTTGAGCCACCAATAGACCACACTCTGGATAGTTTTAATTATTTTTCTTCCATTTCTGGACACTGATAATCCAAGGTCAAAGTTGTTGGCTGTTGGTCTCCTTCAGCTACCTCTGCTTTTAATTTGCGTATGACCACTTTTCCCTGTTTCCTACTTGGTAGCTCTCTAGTGCACACAGGCCCACTGTTCTAATCCTATTCAATTTTACAAGGACAGAGGCTGGCTTATGACCAACTTACTGTATTACTCAATCTTAATTATCTCTAATGTCCCTGCTGCCAAATATTGAATTCTGTGATGCTAAGGATTAGAGATCTTACACGTTTGGGAGGGTTTCCTAGAAGACAGCTTTTTCTTGTACATGTAAGTGAATTCCTTGTTTAGGTTTGCATCTGGACATATCTGTAAGGGATGCCAAAGAATGAGATCATTGAAGTGGAAAGACCCATCGTAGTTGTGGACAGTACCATTCTGTGGACTGAGCTTGTGGACTAAAGGGAATGTGCACCAAGCACTAACATTCCTCTCTACGCCCGACTGCAGACAGTGTGACCAGACACTGATAATCAAGCTGCTGCAGCCACATCTTTCCTGCCATGAGGGACAGTATCCCTGAACTGTGAGCCAAAATGAACCCTGTGATAGTTTGTATATTCTTGGACCAGGAAGTGGCACCATTTGGAGGTGTGGCCTTGTTGGAGTAGGTGTGACCTGTTTGGAGTAGGTGTGTCACCGTGGGAGTGGGCATAAGATCCTCACCCTAGTTGCCTGGAAGTCAGTCTTCCACTAGCAGCCTTTGGGTGATGTAGAACTCTCGCTCTTTTGCCTGTTTGCCATGTGGGACTGAGCAACTCTAGATCCTTGGACTTCCATTCACAGCTACTACTGAACCATTGTTGGGAATTGGTCTGCAGATTGTAAGTCATCAATAAATTCCTTTACTATGTAGAGACTATCCATAAGTTCTGTGACTCTAGAGAACCCTGACTAATACAAACCCCTCTTCCCTTGATTGGCTTTGGTTAGATATTTTGTCACAGCAGCCAAACAACTAATACAAATCATGTTTGTTTGGTTGTTTGTTTTTTTTAATCTACAAATATGGCTGGAGAGATGGCTCAGCAGTTGAGAGCACTGGCTGTTCTTCAGGAGGTCTTGAGTTCAATTCCCAGCAGCTACATGATAGCTCACAACCATCTATAATTGAATGTGATGCACACTTCTGGTACCCAGGCGTACATGCAGAGAGAACATGCTTATACATAAAATAAATCTTTCCTTTTTTAATCTACAAATGTAGTAAAGACAAAAAAGCAAAACAATATTAATGGAAGCTATGGCCAGAAGTTTTTTGAGCACAAGGGAGAGGAAGACTTAAACAGCACGAAGAGGGCACTATATCAGAAGATTGCCAAGTAGGGCTGAGTTAAGAACTTTGATTCAGCGTCTCAGGCATAGACCACACCAGTCAAGAAGAGGCAAATGTCAGTCAAACTGCCCCATTTCCTAGATCCATTTCCCAAGACCCATTCTATTACCTCCATAGTCCCACCTCATGGCTTGCCCCATGGCCAGGCCCCTGCCCCCAATTCTGACAAACTCCAGCTGCTCAGGTGCAGATTATATCAGAAGAACAGAGAGCCCTTACTGTATCAAAGGTCAGGCAAACTGCCAGGAGTCAGGTCCCCAGCCTGGTCTGGTGGAACAAAGCACCGACACAACAAAGACAAACTCAGACATGAGTACATAGAATAGATATCCCAAACCCAAATGCTTAAACACCTGGTATAAAAAAAAAATCAAAACAGCCAGGTATGATGCCATCAGAGTACAGCTATGACAGCAAGACCTGAATATTCCAGAGCATTGTAGCACAAGAAAACAATATTAAAAACAACTCTATGAAAATAATAGCATTCTTTAAAAAAGAAATGAAAAAAAAACCTGGAAGAAATCAAGGAAAAGACACACAAAATATGAAGGAAAACAATAAATAGCTTAAAGAATTCCAAGAAAAAATAGGTGAAGCATGATTGAAACAGAAGCAATAAAGAAAACACAAACTGAGGGAATTCTGGAAACAAAATCTAGGGAAGTAAACAGGAATTACAGATGCCAGCATCACCAACTACAGATGTAAGCATCACCAACTACAGATGTAATCATCACCAACTACAGATGCAAGCATCACCAACTACAGATGCAAGCATCACCAACTACAGATGCAAGCATCACCAACTACAGATGCAAGCATCACC
>NC_034600.1:40702789-40704564 GCF_900095145.1 Mus pahari | reverse complement strand
ACACACACACACACACACACACACACACACACACACACACACACACACTGGGTTGCCTTCATAGAAGAGGAAGCACCTAGTCTTATTGCAACTTGATGTGCTGTGGTTGGCTGATATTCATCAAGGCCAGCCCTTTTCTGAAGAAAAGGGAAGGAGGAGTGGATGTGTGGAGGGAGTGGATAGAAGAAGTGTGGGGAGGGAATGGGAAGGAGAGGAGGGAGGGGGAACTGTGGTCGGGATATAAAATAGATAAAACATTTTAAAAAGGAACCTTGATTCACCAAACTAAAGCCTGAGTGACAAAAGACAAGCTGTATGTGTGTTAGAATGGGAAGAGGCACGTTACAATTGTTACATGGTTATTTGAGCATTCAAGAATCAGCAGCCAGACTCAGGCCCTGTCCTTAGGTGGCGCAGTGCTGGAGAGCTTGTCCTTAGGACATGAGTGCAGGCCCCGCCCCTCACCTGGGCAAAGTGGAGGAGTTAGTGGCACAGGGGCAGGAAAGCTGGAGTGCTGCCCAGCTGAGCTACCAGCAGCCCCTGAATTGGCCCACCCCAACATCTACCCCATCTATGAACTGCCGGAACACAAGACAGGGGCCAATCCTGCAGATCCAAAGCTGCGGGATCTCCATGACACAGGGCAGCAGCAACGGGATGTCTGAGAGGAGTCCCAGTGAGGATCCAGTGTTGATAGTGTAGCAGAAGCCAGAGGCCTCACAGCAGACCAGTGACTCACTGCAGTGAACGTTTCAAGTTAAGATGTGCGGACAGAAGAGTATTCTGTGGGGGCAGACCACGACACACTGCAACGTCCAAGTTTTATTGCTTGAATTGAAAGTCCTTTTGTTACTGAATGTTTGGGGGTATCCCTTCCCAGTCACCAGACGATGTCAGAAAAATCAGGGTCCTCTCTTGGAGGTTTTTAGTTTGACTAATAAAATAATATGAGAGCAAAATCAAACCCAAGTTCTAGGCCTGTCTCTGCTTCCCAAGTGCTGGGATTAAAAGTGTGTACCACCCACCAGCTTGTTTTGTTTTTTTTTTTTTCAAAAAAACCCAAAAAACAAAAAAACAAAAAAACAACTCTAATGAAATTGTTCATTAATTCCAGGCAAGGAAAACATTTCTTAGGATCACGTGTCTTGAAGAAAGCGACTCAGTAGAAGAACACTTCAGTATGTAAGTGTGCTTCTAAGATTTTAGGGCTGAGATTTGGAGGTGTTGGACTCTGAGTTGGAATGGGTATCTTGCTGTCACAGTCTATTCCTGGTACTATAGCAAAATAATTTTATTTGGATAGTCTGTAAACAACAGAAATACATTGTCCTCATTTCTAAAGGCTGGAAGCCCAAGATCAAGCCTCCGGTAGATTCTGTGTCACAACCTTCTTGCTGAGTCCCCCAAGGGTGAATGGGATCCAGGGTACTTCCTGCAACCCCTCTTGTAAAGTGACTACTCCCTTTCAAGACAACAGAACTCATATGATGTCGTGGGTATTGGGTCCAACACACACCAGCTTTTAGAGGATAACACTCAGCTCCAGCAACTGCAATTCTGAAGCCCTAAAGAAAATATGCGTTGTATTCTATTCCTCCTAAAACGCTTAATTAGACTTTATAATCCAACACGTTGTAAATTAGGTCCCAAAGATATAAAGGGTTAACTTTTGGATTTAAATATAAGACATAATAAACATCCTCCCTCAACCCCAGAGGTGTTTATTTTGACATGCCAGCACTTGGTAATTTGATTTAAAAAAAAAAAAAAAAAAA
>NC_034600.1:40701859-40702778 GCF_900095145.1 Mus pahari | reverse complement strand
CAGATGCAAGCATCACCAACTACAGATGCAAGCATCACCAACTACAGATGCAAGCATCACCAACTACAGATGCAAGCATCACCAACTACAGATGCCATCACCAACTACAGATGCCAGCATCACCAACTACAGATGCAAGCATCACCAACAATACAGGAACGGAAAAAAGAATCTCAGGGACTGTAGATAAGATAGAGGAATAAGTTCATTGCTCAAAAGAATGTTAAATCTAAAATGATCTGGGCACAGAACATCCAGAAAATCTGGAACACTATGGAAATACCAATAATATGAATAGAAAAAAGAAGAGATTTCCAGCTCAAAGGCCCAGAAAAAAAAATCATGAAAGAAAAATCCCACCAACCTAAAGAAAGAGATGCTGATAAATGTTTACAGGACACCAAATAAATTGGACCAGAAAAGAAAATTCTCCCTGTCACATAAAAATCAGAACGTTAAATGTACAGAAAAAAATTATTAAAAGCTGCAAGGGAAAAGGGACAAGTAAGACATAAAGGCAGAACTATCAGAATTATTACACTTGACTTCTCTACAGAGACATATACTCAGTCACAAAGCAAGTGTCGAACCAACAGTGACTTCTCACAAAACCAGAAGGGCCTGGACCGATGTCTTGCAGACTCTAAACAACAACAGATGCCAGCCCAGACCTGTTATACCCAGCAAAACTGTTTATCACTACAAATAGAGAAAACAAGGTATTTCATGACAAGACCAAATTTAAATATCTATCCACCAATCCAGCCCTACAGAAGATACTAGAAAGAAAACTCCAACCTAAGGTGGATAAGTACACCCAAGAAAACAGAAAATAATTCCACACCAGCAAGACCAAAAGAAAGTAAGCAAATACACACACACACACACACACACACACACACACACACACACACACACA
>NC_034600.1:40697559-40698596 GCF_900095145.1 Mus pahari | reverse complement strand
AAAAAAAAAAAAAAAAAAAGCTTTATTATAAGTGTAACAAAATAAATGATCAAAAGTCACCTTTATCTTATTATCATTGGTTCACATATTTGTGGTAATTTTTATCATCTATTTTCTGCACACACATTTTTTTCAGCAAACTCTCATGATTGTGCTCTATTGGACTGGGAACTATATGACTCTATTGTCTGGACTTAGACTCCCCTCTGCTGGTCAATGGTGAAGATGACAAGCAACGCTAAGGTTAAAGCTGCTTAGAAAGATATAATTAAGATCTAAGCAAAACTCACTCAGACACATAGAACAAACAAACAAACAGAAACACTAGCCGGCTGGGTGGCAGCTGCCTGTTGGCTGCCATCTTGGTTTCTCCATGTTCTATCCCATGAGCATGTGCGGTCTTCAGCAATATGGTCTTACCATCAAGTTCTACTGGTATCCAAGCCCTGGCAATGACTTAGTGCTCAGATGAGTCTATGGTACCCTTTTGGTCCATGACTCAAAAAGATGTAGCCTATTTCTGGTGCTGCGGTTTTATTTGGTAGCATGTGATGTCCAGTCAGAGTATTGCCTCTGATGTTATATAGTGACTGCATTTAAATTCCTTTTATTTATGTATATATTTTAAGAAGCTTCTTCAACAGTAGTCTTTCAAAGGGCTCTTAATTTTGGTGTCGCCCTCATATTCCTTAATCTACCCTGGCCCCTTCCTTCACCCCTTTTCATTCTCCTTGTCTCGTTTCCCTTTATCCCTTCATGTTCTATTTCACTTCCTGTAAAATCCCTTCTTTCTCCTCCTCTATTTAACCTCTAACTTGTGAGTATTCTAAACGGAATTCACAAGTCTAAAGTGTACAAGCTAATATCTACCAAAAAAGGGAAAGAAAGAAAGAAAGAGAGAGAGAGAGAGAGAGAGAGAGAGAGAGAGAGAGAGAGAAAGAAAGAAAGAAAGAAAGAAAGAAAGAAAGAAAGAAAGAACACACACAACATGTCTCTCTGGGTCTGGGTCTGGGTTACCTCACCCAGGCTGATTGCTT
>NC_034600.1:40691763-40697121 GCF_900095145.1 Mus pahari | reverse complement strand
TATATATATATATATATATATATATATATATATATGCCCTATAAGCTACAAGAATAGCCTGCTTACAAGATATGTCCACCAACGCAATCAAGGCACAGATGTTAGGGAAATAACCAACCACTTTTAAAAATTGATTTAAGGCCCACCCCATGAGATAGAACTCATACCTGATATTAATAAGGCCAAGCACCTGAGACTAGATCGCCCATGGGCTTTAGGAGAAAACTTGCCATTATTTATTTTGCCAAATGAACAGAGCAATGCACACTGATGTACCCATAGATCAGCTCATCACTCAAGCTTCACCAGAGAAGTTGTTTCTCGCAGCAGATAATAACACAGAAATTCCCAACCTGCAGAGAGCAAGAGTTTGGAGTGCTTGGCCATGAAAAGGTTGTCTTTATTACACCTTTTACCCCAAAGTTCAAGAATTTATACAGAAGAGAGGGCAGAAAGTTTATAAGATATAATGGGGCTGGAATACATATGAACTCACAGAGACTGTGACAGCATGCATAATTCCTGAACAAGCTCGTGCCAAACGAAATCTCAAAGCTGCGAAGGAAAGTCAACCCAAAGTCCTACTCCCAGCCAAGAAGGTGTTCCTGGTAGAGGGGAATTCAGTTTTCTTCAATATTGTGATACTGGGTATATCTACCACACTCCAGGGCAGGGTCCATGCTCAGGAGTAATTAGCCAACAGAAATTAGACTGCATGATTTTTAGAACTGACTCATTATTATGCTTGTAGAATGTCTTAGTCATTTTTCTACTCCTCTATCTAAATGCCATGACCAAGACAACTTATAAAATAAATCACTCAGTTGGGCGTATTATTTCAACTGTTCCATGACGGTGGTGCAAAGGCACAGTAGCCGTGCCGGATAGCTAGCTGTGAGCTCACATCCTGATCTGTAAGCAAAAGGAAGAGAGAGAGGTATACTGGGGATGATGGCATCCTTTTGAAACCTCAGAGCCCTCCCCAAGTGACACATCTCAAACCACAAAGCCACAAATCCTAACCCTTCCCCAACAGTTCTACCATCTGAGGACCAAGTCTGCAACCATTTGAATCTGTGGGAGCCATTATCATTCAAACCACCACATATAAACTAAAAACATCCCACTGGTCAAATACATTGCAAATAAAATACGATATATTAAAAGAATTCATTCCCAAATCACAAAAAGCAAGTCTCCCTATAATACGAAACTTCTACAAAGAGGGTAAAGGATTGATAAACCAATCCCAACCAATTATCTCTTATGTTTGCTTAAATTAAATTAAAGCAAACAAGCTGGAACTAAAAAGTATATCGAGATGCCTACAAAACTGGTAAAACATGACAATTTGTGGCCAAGTTGTACTGATGAAGTGTTGATTCACACACATTCCATTGACTGGGAATGGAGGTTAGTTCAATCTTGGAAAAAGGCAAGTTGGTTGGATATAAATATTCATATACATATTGTATATGTGTTTCTTACATATATATATATACATATGTGTTTCTTTTATATATACATATATACATATATATATTTGATATATATATGTATATATGTATATATACACACACACACACACATATATATATATATATATATATATATATATATATACACACACACACACACACATATATGAAAGACAGACTCACTCAGAATCTATCTAATGAAGGATCTTATATGTACAATGATGTATGTCCTGTCGTGCATTAGCAAATGACTAATCCAACCCAAGGCCAGTTTTGTAAAGTGGAGTTATTGAAAAGCAAGCCAGGCTGGCTAATTTTATGTCAACAAGCTAGAGTCATCGGAGAGGAGGGAACCTCAATGGAAAATGCCTCCATCAGATCAGGCTGTAGGCAGGAAAGCATGTAGGGCGTTTTCTTAATTAGTGCATGATGTGGGAGGGCCCAGCCCATTGTGGGTGGGGCCATCTTGGATTGGTAATCCTGGATTCTCCAAGAAAGCAGACTGAGAAAGCCGTGAGCAACAAGGCAGTAAGCAGAGCTCCTCCATGGCCTCTGCATCAGCTCCTGCCTGCGGGTCTTGCTGGTTGAGTTCCTGTCCTTACTGCATTCGATGGTGAACTGTGCTGTGGAAGTGTAAGCTGAATAAACCCTTTCCTCCTCGGGTTGCTTTTAGTTCATCACAGCAGTAGCAACCCTAACTAGGACATAGCCACGCCCGTTTGCTCGCACTTGTACTGTCCTGCAATAGTAGAGTTGGGCTGTGACAGACTCTCAGCTTCCAAAGCCTCAAGTGTTTGTACGCAGGCCTTCACAGAAACAAGCAGCTGCCCCGTGGTGCCCAAGGCTTTCAGTGCAACATCGCTGAATAAGAACTAATAATCTCCTGAGGTCCTATAAATAGAATATGGATTACATGAATGATGATAAACTCACACAATGGTGTTGAAGGCAGTTGTGAAGACCCAACACAAGCAACTGCAACGATTAATATGGAAGGGTCTCAAACACAAACAGTGTACAAATCAAGTGTAAGGCAATGTGTGGATAAAGCACAGTTCCATAGACTAAGAAACGAGTGAGAAAGGATATGTTTTTAGTAGTCTCTCTCTTTTTTTTAAATTGGACATTTTGTTTACATTTCGAATGTTATCCCCTTTCCCGGTTTCCCATCTGCACCCCCCATCCTATCCCCACTTACCCTGCTTCTATGAGGGTTCTCCCCCACCCACCTATCCACTTCTGCCTCACCACCCTAGCATTCTTCTACACTGGGGCATCAAGCCTTCACAGGACCAAGGGCCTCCCTTCCATACATAGGACATAGGAATTTCAAAAATGCCTGGTATTTAGCCTTTGATAATTTTATACAAGAATACAATGTATTTTGATCATATCCATCCTGCCCCCATTATCTCCTTCCAAGAGAACACAGAACCTCTGCCCCACTTCCCTCTCAATTCCATCATCACTTCATTAATATTATAGCTATTATTATTAATAATCCCTTGTATCCAATTAGAGCCATCTATCTGTACACAATTTAGGGCCATTCACTGAGGCATGGACAATTTATCGGTGGCCACATCCCCAAAGAAAAAACAACTCTCTTTCCATTGATAGCCATTCACTACCAAAAACTCCCTGCCAGGGGTGGGGTTTTGACAGCCCCTCCCTAATCAATGCCAAAACCAGCTTGATCGTGTGGAGGTATCTTGCAGGTGACCTCGACTGCTGTGAGAATTGTTGTGCGAAACAGCAATGTTGTATCCAGAAGTCAGAACTTCACACCTTCCGTCCCTGTCCTCCAGACCCTACATTTCTTACAGTTTAGATTCATATTTCTTATATTTATATTTTGAGAATTTTATATATGAGACCTGGGTCTATATCATCCTTCCCCTCCCTCTCCTTCTTCTGTTTCCTTCCATGTTCCCTCTGCTCCTCAAATTCATAGCCTTTTATTCTTTAATTATAATTACTACAAATGCACACCTAGATACTTAAGAAGGCAACCTGCTAAGATCATTTCATGTTGCTCATATGTGTTAATGCTGACCTTAGGATTGGCTAATCTATCAGAATTCATATCTGGAAAAGATGGAGCCTCATTCTCTGCCTCTGCCTCTGTTTGACTCTCTCTCTCTCTCTCTCTCTCTCTCTCTCTCTCTCTCTCTTTCTCTCTGTCCATCCATCCATCCATCCATCCATCTATTCATCCATCCATCCATCCATCCATCTATTCATCCATCCATCCATCCATCCATCCATCCATGCATCTACCTCTGCGGCCATTAGTTGTAGCTCTTCTAGGAGTGAAGCCTTGTGAGAATTCCTCCACCCACACTGGTGTTGATCGGTGTTGTTATTGTTCAGATCTTGTTTAGGCATCCACACTGTTGACTGCAGTGTCCCTCTTATGAACAGAAGTCACTACACTACAGCAGACATTCTGTACCCTTACATTCTTTCCACCCTTTCTTTGTGATGTCCTCTGAGCCTTGAGTTATTTTGTGGGCGTATTAGTAGGCACTTGGTACTCATGGTCAATTCTCTGCATTTTGATTAACTGTAGCTTTCTCTAACGGTCTCCATCTACTGGGGGCAGGGGGTGGAGCTTCCAGGGTGAGAGGTGAAAGATATAATTTTCTTCATGTATGAGGATGAGTATTTAGAACACAGGTAAAAATTATATTGGTTTAGTGAAGGACAGTTGTAGATTCTTTTCTAGGGTCTTACGGCTTCATCAGCCGTGGCTAGTGGTGTAGTTTACAGAAGGAGGCATGAACGCCATCCAACTGAGCCAGCACTGAATCCAATTAGATGGCTGCTGGTTACCTTAGCAGCTAACACTGCTCCTTCTAGTGTCATGAGAGCTGTTCCTCGGTGCAGAGGCTTCCAGCTTAGTTCCAGCTTCATTCTTCCATGGTGTCTGTCTAGAGTGTGTGGCGTTGACCATCAGTTTCTGGGAGTCCAGCAAGGACAATGGAAATAGCTTATGTTGTTGGAGGGTCTCCTGCACTCTCCTGACCGACGTCTCAAAAGGAGTTTTCCTTGCCTGGCACTGGGGGTTTGTTAGTCTACGCACCTCAGGGGATACCATCACCTCAAGTAGTCCGACTTTATTTAAATTATATATCTACATTTATCCATATTTATGTCTATTTACTTATCATCTATCTCTCTATCTATCTATCTCTCTTTCTCCATAGAATAAGAAAGGAATGGGGAAAATGTTTTTAATAGTCTTCAACATACATAAAGTATAAGACCTTTATGTATATATACACATATATGTATAAACACACATGTATAATAACCATACATTTAAGTAACACACATTGAAGTAACCATAAAATAATACATTCCTCTACGGCTTTTTCAAGCATCCTTACTGCCATTTATCCCACCACCCTCTCTGTATGTTTCCTGACCTCCTGCTCTCCCCAGGTAAGTCTCTTCTACACTCAGCCCAGCTTTTCTATCACCCTCACAGCACCTGTGCCCTCCTATTTCCCTCTGTAGATCTCCTCTCCACCCCCATCCCTGAGGTCCTCTTTGATTTTCCTGTATTTTGTGATTACCCCAGGTTGTATACTCACAGCTAAAATTTTGGATAGGATCCAAACATGAGAGATGACATGTGACGTTTGTCTTCCTGGGTTTGGGCTACCCTAATCACTGTGATATTTTGTAGTTCCATTCACTTACCTACAAATTGGTTTTTTTCATTTTTATTTTTATTTATAGCTGAATAGTCTGTCTGTCTGTCTGTCTGTCTGTCTGTCTGTCTGTCTGTCTGTCTCTCTCTCTCTCTCTCTCTCTCTCTCTCGTGTGTGGTGTGTGTGTGTATGTGTGTGTGTGTGTGTGTGTGTGTGTGTGT
>NC_034600.1:40593848-40691428 GCF_900095145.1 Mus pahari | reverse complement strand
TCCTGGAACTCACTCTGTAGACCAGGCTGGCCTCGAACTCAGAAATCCGCCTGCCTCTGCCTCCCAAGTGCTGGGATTAAAGGCATGCGCCACCACACCTGGCTTAATCTGGGAATTCTTGAGAGAGAATATATACCAGAGTCCAGACAGAGATAGGAAGCTCTGAAGAATAGAGAGGGCACTAAGAAGAAGAGGGCGGCTGATACTCCTGCGGCTGATCCTCCTGCTTGTTCCTGCTGCTGCTCTTGTTGGTGGTCAAGAGAAAGGAGACAAGAAGAAACCACTGGAGATATCTTGACAAGATGAAGCTTGAACTTTCCCAAGCAACTCAGTGCCCCTCGTCAGAGGAAGTAGTTTAAAGAGACTTATGCACACATTCCCTCTAACCTTCTTTCTCTCCTACCTGGTGTTGGGATATTGGAAGAAATAAGGGTTGGAAGTGAGGTAGCAAGATAAAAGAACCCAAATAGATTTAAAAATATGCCAACACAACATGGATGGGCAAGTATCTGTGGTGTAGAATGTAGACTCCTTTAGACACATGCCAAAGAATAGTACAGCTGGGTCATATGATAGATTGTTAGCTTTAGCATTTGAAATTAGTTGTTTTATTGATCTTGGCCATTCTGAGTAGAGTAAGACAAAAATCTCAAAGTAGTTTTAATTCTCATTTATCTATAAGGATGTTTAATGCTTTTTGAGATATTTCTTAGCCACCTTTATATCTTTTTGGAGAACTCTCTCAATTCGGATCCATTGGTTATTTTTTCCTTGCTGCCGAGAAGCTTCTGTTTCCATAAGGTCCCAATTGTTAATCCCTACCCTTAACTCTTAAGCAGATGGAGTCTTATTTAGAAAGTCCTTCCCTATATCCATGGATTCTATGGTTCTATTTATGGTATTTGTTTGTTCGTTTGTTTGTTTTCTGGAAGTATCAGATTTCAGGTTTCACAGTGGGATCTTGAACCAATTGGAGTTAGTTTATTTTACAGTCATTGATAGGAGTATCTTAGTTAGAGTTTTACAGGTTCAGAGGTCTGATCTATTATCATGGTGGGAAGCATGGCAACCTGCAAGCAGACATGTTGCTGGAGGAGATAAGAGTTCTTCATCTTGATCCAAAGGCAGCCAGAAGACTATCTTCCGCATTGGGCGGAGCCTGAGCATTAGGAGCCCTCAAATCCCAACCCCGTGGTGACACACTGTCTCTAACAAGGCCACACCTCCTAATAGTGCCACTCCCTGGGCCAAGCATATTCAAACCACCACATTCCACTTCTGGGCTCCCATAGGATTGTTCAAACACATGGGTCTATGGAGTCCACACCTAGCCATAGCATAATGCAAAATACATTAAGAGCAACTTCAAAAGTCTCCATAGTCTATCACACTCTCAACAATGTTTAAAAGTCCAAAGTTCAAAGTTCTTTCTGAGATTCATGCAATACCTTAATTGTAATCCCTTTTAAAATAATAATAATAAACAGTTAATATACTTCCAACATCACAGGATAGCCATTACCATTCCAAAATACCATACTGAGGAAATACTGAACCAAAGCAACACCAAAATCCAGTTGAGCAAACTCCAAACTCTGCATCTTCATTTGTGATGTCCAACTCCTTTCAGCTTTGTTGACTGCAACATAAATACTTCTCTCAGGCTGGTTTCACTCCCTGTTAACAATTTCCTCAGCAGGTATCCCGTAACTCTGGCATCTCTAATAACCTGGGATGTCCAAGTCCACTTCAACTTTATTTGTCTTAGGGTTTCTGTTGCTGCAATAATATACCATAAACAAAAAGCAAGATGGGGAAGAAAGGCTTAGACTTCCAGATTGTAGTTCATGGCTGGCGGGAATCAGGAGAGAAACTCAAGCAGGGCTGGAACCTGGAGGCAAAAACTGATGCAGAGGCCGTGGGCAGTACTCCTTATTGGCTTGCTTCATAGGGCTTGCTCATCCTGTCTTCTTATAGAACCCAGGCCCACCAGCCCAGGGATGGCACCACCCAGAATGGGCTTAGCCTGCCCCCATTGATCACTGTGATGGTTTGTATCACATTTAGGTATAGCCCCAATAGACTCATATTTTTGAGCAAGTCTATGGGGACTAGGGAATGGAATGTGATGGTTTGTATAGGCTTGGTCCAGGAATGGCACTATTAGGAGGTTTGGTCTTGTTGGATTAGGTGTGTCACTGTGGGTGTGGGCTTTAATACCCTAGTCCTAGCTTCCTGGGAGTAAGAACTCTGCTAGCAGCCTTCAGATGAAGATGTAGATCTCTCAGCTCTGCATCATACCTGCCTAGACACTGCCGTGTTCCCAACTTGATAATGGACTGAATCTCTGAACCTGTAAGCCAGTCCCAATTAAATGTTGTCCTTATAAGAGTTGCGTTGGTCATGGTGTCTGTTCACAGCAGTAAAACCCTAAGTAAGACACTCACTAACTGAGAAAATGCCTTACGGCTGGATCTCATGGATGCAATTTTTCTCTCTCTACTGAAGCTCCTTTTTCTTTGATGACTCTAGCTTGTGTCAAATTGACACACAAATGCAGCCAATATAGTTACCAGAATGTCTTTCTCAGCCTGTTGCTTGTTGGTATACAGAAAGGTCACTAGGTTTTTGTAAGTTAATTTTGTAGCTTGTCATTTTGCTGAAATAGTCCATCTTTTCTGGAGGACTTTTGGTGGAATTTTTGGGGATCTCTTATGTACAATATCATCTGCAGATAGAATGGCTTGACTTCCTTTCCCTTTTGTTCTAACTCCATCCTCTGCTCTTGGTGCTCTAACTGTTGCTTCAAGGACTTTATTGAAATTGATTGGGCATAGTGAAGATCCCTGTCTCCTTCTTTATTTTAATGGATCTAGATTTTAATTTTTAATTGTTTATCTACTTAAGATGATGTTGGTTATGATTTTGTCAGACAGCTCTTATTATTCTGAGCTATGTTGCCCCAGCCCTATTTTTTTCCCTAGAACTTTTATCATAAAGGGTGTTAGATTTTGTCAGCAGTCTTTTCTATGCCTATTAAGATGACTGGGATTTGCATGATTTATTACATGTATTGATTTATGTATGTTGAACCATCATTGTATATCTGGCATAGAGTCAACTTGACCATGGTGGATAGTCTTTTCAATATGTTCCAATATTCAGTTTTTAAGTGTTTTGTTGAGGGAATTTGCATCTCTATCCGCCACGGATATCAGAAGGTAATTTCTTTTGTGTTGTTTTATGTTCGCCTGGTTTGGGTATTAGAGTAATACTGGCTTCAGCGAAGTTTAGAGATGTTCCCTTTGAGGATAGATAGTGCACATCAATTTGCTATGATTTGCTTTGTGTGTCAGTATGTAATCGATTTTACAGAAGCTTCCTTGTTTTTTTTTTTTTTTTTTGTAAAATGTATATTCTTTGATGTCTGGGTAGAATATTTTGTAGATTTCTGCTATAATTACCTGTATTATCTCTGAAACTCCTTTAATCTTATGACAAATATCCAGAGCACCATGCAAGTAGTGCATAATTTTAAATATTATTTAAATAGGAAGACTGTGGATCAAAAAAAAGTGAAATCCTGAGAGTTTGAAGTCAGGAAGGGTAAGAAAAAGCTGGAGTGGTGGTGGAGCAGAGCTAGAAGCAAAGGGGTAGCTAGAAGATGCTCCAGGAGGCAAAATGCTAGCATCAACAGAGGGCAAGATCTGCCTACATGCGATGGTAATGAATGCAGAGTCAGAGCTAATGGCTTAAATCCTTGAATAAGGTGTGCAAGGATGATGAAGTAATAGATGCCAGCCAGTATCCTCTCCAGTAGAATCCAGTGGAGTCCATGGAGCACTGTCATGGAGCCCATGGAGCACTGTCATGGAACCCATGGAGCACTGACATAGAGCCCATGGAGCACTGTCATGAAGCCCATAGAGCACTGTCATGAAGACCATGGAGCACTGTCATGGAGCCCATGGAGCATTGTCATGGAGCCCATGGAGCACTGACATAAAGCCCATGGAGCACTGTCATGAAGCCAATGGAGCACTGTCATGGAGTCCATAGAGCACTGTCATGGAGCCCATGGAGCACTGTCATGGAGCACTGTCATGGAGTCCATGGAGCACTGTCAGGTAGCCCATGGAGCATTGTCACAAAGCCCATGGTGCTGCTGACAGTGGGAAGATCAGTTCCAGATCTCAGACTGTGGGAATCCTGTGAAGACAAACGTAGTAGAGAGAGGAAGGGATTCACCTTGAGGTTGAGGAAGGCAGTTCTGCTGATTTCTGAATTTCTGATGCAAAAGAGACTGGAGAGGAGTAGGTAGGTGGTCTCCCTGTGGGTGAGAATCTGTGAACACTGCATAGCGCCAGCAGTGAGGTTGGTGGCGGAGAGCAGAGGCTAGGAGTGGCTGCTTGGTGAATATGCCAAAAAATTTCCAAACAGAAATGCGGAAGGTCCACTGCTTTAGAATGCTTGCCCATCCTAATACTCTTATGTGTGATGGCTGTTTTGCTTTTGTTATTTTGAGACAAGGTACCTCTATGTAGACCAGGCCAGCCTTGAGCTCACAGAGATTCTCCTGCTTCTCTTTCTCAAGAGCTGGGGATTAAAAGCACGTGCTTTAATCCAGGCTTATGAGGCTTTAAGTATAATTTTATCACTAAGCGATGCCCTCCATAAAGGCCATCATACTTTAAAAATTCCCTCTAGTGATTAAGGAATAAAGAACATTTCCCCCTCCCCCACAAATAATGGATCGAAAGGTAAAGAGATCAAAAAAGTTGTGAATAAAGGTCAATCTCTCTTGATGCTATAAGAAATGCAGTGCTTTCTGTATCTAAGTGGGGTAACTGTGGGGTCATTTTACCAGTCCAAGGTGGCTTACTAAAAGTCCTTAGGGTACTAATATTTCGAGGCAGTCTATTTTCGGTCAAGTAAAACAGCTAAAACTGTCATTTACACAACATCAATCAAGTCGTGCTCATCCAGAGTCCCATGGCTTGTAAAGACCCATTGCACATAAGTCATAGTTACTATAATGGAAGTGACAAGTGGTCACATGCAGAAGCACCTAAGGCCCAGCTATAGTTTTCGGCCAGCAGAGGGCAGCATTCTCTAACTGTCTGCTGTTAGGTCCTTTTCAAAGCACACAGGCACTTTCTAGAATAGATTTTTTCTGCCACTTGTAATATCAGTGTTAAAGATAAGCAAAGCCAGAGACTTGGAAAATGATAACGGAAGTTCTATCAGTAAGAAGTTATTTCAATCAAGAGTATAATCCAGTGCGAAGTGAATTCAACTGTGATTTGCACAGAGCTGCCTGAACCTTTGAAAAGGAGAATGGGCGACCAGTGAGAGGTGAGCGTGGGTTTAGTAGTCAGGGAAATAACAACATTACAAAAGACAGCAAGGAATGTTGGTACATGTGAGAGTCACCCAGGTTTGCTACTGGAACCTATGAAACTTAGGCTCCTGTGCTCGCAGGAGAAAGGCGCTTTAGGAGAGGTCAGCTCATGCTACAGGTGTGGCCATGACTTGCTAGGAACGTGTTAGTGTCTTAAGTCTTTCTAGGCCGACAGTGATATCTGCAGAGAAAGATTAAGAAAGGCCAAGCTAGAGTTGGCACCAAGAGGGAATTTCATCATGGGGTGGGGTGTTGATAAGAGGATGTTATCAGTAGGAAAGTGTTGGTGTTTCTTAACAACTTATTGACGGAAATTCTATTTTGGTTGTTCCTTATGATCCCAACATAATTTGGGAGACTAATAGAAAAAAAATAAGTCTCTCTCTCTCTCTCTCTCTCTCTCTCTCTCTCTCTCTCTCTCTGGCTCTGGTTTCTCTCTTTAGTCTCTCTATCTCTCTGCTCTCTCTCTCTCTCTCTCTCTCTCTCATCTCTTTCTCTCATACACACACACTTCTCATTTCTCATCTCTCTGATTTCTCATTTCTTGTCGCTCTCTGCTCTCTCTTTCTTTCTCTTCTACCCTCCCTCCCTCCCTCCCTCTCCCTCTCTCTCTCTCCACCCTGGCACTTTTCGAGTAGCCACCATGTACTCAGTACTCATTCCCTGCGCTTGCTCTTCTTTCAGTCAAAGCTCCATGCTGCCCTTTGGGAATCCATGCACACTGGTGGTGCTGTGTGTGTGGTGCCACTCTCCTCGTTCTTCAGCCTTTCTGTGGCCAAGCTAACTTTGCCCTGCCCACCAGAGCGCTAGAGCTGCAGCAGCTGCAGGCTTGGCTTTACTCAGGCCAATGGTCTGATGTGGGGCAGTGGGGCAGCCTTCCTGTGGTGCTGCCAACTGTACACATCTGAATGTACAGCTTCAGGCACCTCCCAGGTGGAGCAGGGTCGACAGAAAGAGGAGAGACTTCGTACAGAGGCATTTCTCCTGCCTTGGGCTCCAAACCATACCACAATTGTATTGTGACCAAAGAATGATATATCACAAAGGCCGTCACAGTAAGCACCTGGGTGCCCACTAAGCAGTACGAGAAATAAAAAGATTACCAATGATATTAAATCTGTGCTATCCTTAGTCACCTAGTCATTCCTCCCGATGAAGCCACTTTCAGTGTTGGTTTTTTCTGTTGAAATAAGAGCTTACATTGGAGTTTATGTATATCCTAAGACAACTCAATGGGCACATAGTAAAACAAAACAAAACAAAACTACAACAACAATAACACCTAAAACACCAATGAGTAAATGCACAGAGTGTCAGCCACAGTTTAGCTGAGAACGTTAGACTCCATTCAGGCTAGTTTTGCCCCAGTGAGTGGCACAGACGTTTGCTTACACTGCTCTGTGTTAGTGCTGTGCTGTCTGGGTCAGCTGAAGGCCCCTCCACTCTGAACATAGCTTCTTCCCTAAAAGCCACTCATAGAAGCCGAAGACACAAAGCAAACACAGATCACATGGGTGCTCAGACAGCCACCTGAGGATTTGTGTTCCTTACGGAACTTTCTAGAAGTTCCCACTTAGCACTGGCACCTGCTGGAGAGAAGTGGACACTCTCTATCCACTGCCCCAGCCTGCAGCCATGCCTCAGTGCGGCTTCTTTGGTTGTTTGCTTTTGGTTTGGTTTTGCTAAAAGCTGCATGTAGGGTAAGGCTATTGCCATGGCCACACAACCGTTGCCATGGCCACACGACCAAAGCCTGCACTTGCTCTCTAGTTTCTCCAGGCTTACTTACAGGCCATGCTTAATTATAAAGCTGTATTTTGCAGAACACAAAAATGATAGCTAGAGACTCTAGATGCTGCCTATTCTAGAAAGACGGATGGGAAATATCATGGGGTGGGATAAAATCAGGGCTTCCGATGCAATGGCGATTTTTTTAGTTAGGTTTTATATTGCCGTGAAGAGACACGACCCTTATAAAGGAAAACATTTAATGGGGGCTAGCTTACAGGTTCAGAGTTTTGGTCCATTATCATCATGGCAGGAAGCATGGCTCAATGCAGTCAGACATGGTGCTGGAGAAGAACCTGAGAGTTCCACATCTACATCCATAGGCAGCAAGGAGAGACAGTGAGCCACTGGGCCTGGCTTGAGCGTCTGAGACATGCTTCCTTCAACAAGGTCATACTTCCAACACTGCCACTCCCTATGGGGGCCATCTTCATTCAAAACACTAAAATGATCATTAGTTTCTTTTCCTGAGGTGTTGATACATCTATTTTTTTTTTTTACAAATTGTTACCTAGACTTTCTCTTTATCTATGTGTATATAAATATCTGTATTTGTGCAAATAAGCCATATATCAATTTATATGTATCTTTAGTACCCCCCAATAATTCCTTTTAACTCACAGAAATAGAATAGTCTGTACATTTTGCATTGCTTTAAACTGTCCTTTATTGAACCTCTTCCAATAAAGTAACGAGGACTCTGAAAAGGGAGACTAGTGGGTGACAGTAAAGACAGTCCCTGTTCTCATGACATTAGCACTAAGTTCACAAGGGGCTAAAGGTGCAAACACAACCTCCAAAGGACCAGGAAGTGCACCATGGCGCTAGAAACTCAAACGAAGCTGGCAGGCAAGTGTCCGCATGCAAAGGGGTGGCATGCATTGACTATACATGTGTGATGCAGAAAGGACTTGTGTCAGTGTGCTCAGGGTGAGTGACTGAGCTAGGGGAAATTATGCAGCTGCATGACATATGACTGACATACATACATATATACATACATGCACATGAGACAGAAAGAGAGGCAGACATACAGAAAGAGAGACTGACAGACCTACAGACACACACAGAGAGGTGGGTACTTCATACTGAATGGTTTTCTGTGCCTGAGGAGAGGTATTGAAGAGAAAGGCCAAATGGCAAGGGAGATGTGAAAGAGGACCTGGAAGACATTATAGAAAAGAAAACCGGTCATGCTGAGTCTCTGGGAGGAAAGAGCTGGAGATGTTTGGGGAGCAAAGTGTAGCAGGTAGGGGAGAGATATGGGGGTAATACAGTGGCAGGACACAGCGGCTCATCATGGAAGACCTTCTAATCCATCAAAGAGCGGCGCGGTGGAAAGGAGATTAATTCTAAGACTACCAAGAGCATCTTAATCATGGGCTAGTGGTCTGACTAATACTTGAGAAGTGCTACTCATTTAGTTGTGGGGATGAAGTACAGTGAGATAACAAAATAGGAGAAAAACTTGAAAGAGGCTGTGATGTTTGCTTAGACAAAAGATGGAGTGGTGTGGAGAGCAGGCCCCTGCCGAAAGCCTTTAGTATCCTGGTGGGCAACCTCTACTAAAGCAAGCAACCCTGTCCAGCTAGAACTAAACAGGAGGTCATTTCCACAGTTCCCCACAGTAGCAACGAGGATCACAAAGCCCCCATTTTGAACACAGTGTAAGCTGTGAACTGCACACAAGATTTTATTTCTGGGTTTTATGGCGTTGACATTCAGCTCTTCCATGCTATATCTCTTTGATTATTTCCTGAATCTTCTCTGACTTCATCAAAGCCCACAGAAAGGCTCTCCTCCATTCTATCCAAATGTCCCACAGTCAGGTCTACTATCTTTAGCGTGGCTCAAATACCCTTAATCAGATGAAGCATCAACTGTATGGGGAAAAATAGTCTTGCCAGACAGGAGGCCTCCAATTGATTATTCAAGACCGAATTAAGCAGTTTGAGTTTGAGAGAGAGGGTGCGGTGGGTGAGCTACATGGAAGGAGTTGAAGGGCGGAGAGAGATGGGGAAATGATATAATCATACTTTCATTCCAAAAGAAAAGTTAACAGAAATAAAAGCAGAGAAAAATTGGAAGGATTCAACTGTGCATCTTTAGAAGGAAGCAGATTTAATGTGAGACATCACGGCAGGGATCTGGACCCAGGCAAGGGAACCTAGGCCTCAAAGGCTCTGTATTCAAATGTCACAGTGCAGGCTATCTTTAGTAGGTCGTTTCACCTACCGTGCCTCATCCCATCATCTCCCATCCAGTGAATGGCACCCACCTTCATGCTTGCTTGCTATAAGCTTAAAAACTCCATGTCAACCGTTTATAGTTGTATCTAGTAATTGTCCAACTGCTTAAAATATGCACTACCACTGTGCTATTTTAGCCAGCCTACAAATAATTCTAGAGCTGTCTCCGATGAACTCTGACCACTGAAGACCGTTTTCCTTTGCGACACTTTCGAGTTCCCTTTTTATGGCCAAGAAAGGTGAAGTAAAGACCTTGAGTGGTTTGCTCAAGATGAGACCAAGGGCATGGTCTTTTCAGAGAAAGCCCTAGAGTGACTCAGGCCTCCTGAGGACTTTGAAGGACGTGAGGGGAAACTTGTAGCTACTAAGGCTTGCGAGCACCCTCGTTGACGTTGAGAACCTAAACATTCATATTGCTAAGAGTGCCTTGGAGGAATCTAGTAAAGACCTGGAGTTCATTACCGTTGCAATTCAGAGTTGTGGTGTTCGTTTTGTTTCCTATTACCTAGAATGCCAATCAAATTACGTGGGGGCTGAGGTGCCTGTCGTTGAATGACAGTTCTAAGGTGGGCAGAGATTCTGAAGAGAAGTGGACAGAGGAACTTAACAATTCTAAGAAATTAATATAAGGTACGTATACTCAGAGATGTGTCTATTAAGGAACCCTTGGAGTTCAGCCTAAGCTCTTGCTGACAGCCAAAGAGAACTGCTGGTCTATGTGGGAAAAGAAAAGCAGGGATATTTGGAATCCCTCTCACCCACCTAGGACCATGAGCCTTGCCGGGCTATCACCAGTGTCCTTGTGTAGACCCTGGTTCACCAACATCCCTATAAGGAGGAACTGATTTCTGAAGCATGTTTCCCTCAGAGGGAGCGAAGTATGTTCTAATTACCAGGATCCTTAGAGATAGGTCCTCTGCCCCATGCCACGTCTGTTTGTGTTGGGGTTGATTCCATTGTCTTCTGTCCTGAGAGACTAGAGTTATTCAAGATATCACTATTTTTGTTAAAACAAACAAACAAACAAACAAATAGCAGATTGGAAGCAATTACTGTTCTGTGCCTTCCCAGAGTTCTCTCTCAGAATCAATGTGCAGGTGAGGTGTTGGGTCTCAGGGCTGGGACTCACAGTGCTGCTCTCCATGGAGAAGCTAGCAAGCCAACGCTTATCTCTACCACATTAGAAGTGGCAGGAGTGATGGGCAGTCTCTATGTGAGCCAGGTTTCTATGGATCCAAATGCTCCCAACTTCAGCCTGACTGAGGTCCAGTCTCAAAAAACAAAACAAAACAAAACAAAAAAAAGGTCAGTTACTTTTAAAAAATTAGGATATTATATTATTCTAAACATCTCCCAAAGAAATTGGCAGAATCAAACAATGACTACCTTGGAGTCTGTTATTAATGCTAGTTTATAGTAATATCATCAGAGGAACCCAAAGGTCTGCTGAAGTTGGGTATAAATGTATGGCTTAGAAAGGTACACACGGTCTGCGGTGAGGTAATACCTGCCTTAGAAATGCTGAACTTGGTAGCATAGCATTTCATTCATGGATGAGTGAAATGGCCCAGTTTCTTTCCATCTGCAATGGGTACCAAAGTTTTCAGTGTTCATTTATTTTCTTGACCAAGAGTAGAGGGGGGGAGGGGTAATGGAAGAAGAAGAGGTAGTGTTGTTCAAGTAGAGTCAAAGCCTCAAGTCCCCATATCTGATCGGATAGCAGTTAGGAAAGACTTAGATGAAGAAAGGGGGTTGGGCTGGAAGGAAGTATATTTTAGACATCAAATGCAGTTTCAAGCATAGTCTCACTGCAATAGCAGCTGTATTGATACACTGAATCCATACATAGTGGTTGTTTAAAAAAAGCCCAGGGATCATGCATCCTTTTCCTATGGTTGAACTGAACATGATTCAGAGTAGTGCTTTTTAGCTGTGATGCTAATTTTTGTAGGTTATATTACTACATGGCATTGTGGTTTTAGGTTACACATGAATTTTGGTGAATAGAAATCTTGAGGAAATCTTCCTGTATCAATGAGAGCACATAACCATAATTCCAGAAAGTCGAAAGCCTTGCTTCAAGCTGGACTTGAATCATCAATGACCCCCCATCTGCCTCACCCATACAGCCTCGCCACCCCCTAGACTCAGTCAGACCAGATTACTTGGAATCCACCTAGTTCAAAGTCTACTGACAGCTTTTCTTTTCTTTTTTTCTTTCCTTTTTTTCTTTTTTTTCTTTTTTCTTTTTCTTTTTCTTTTTCTTTTTCTTTTTTTTTTTTTTTTTTTTTGGGTGGGGGGGAGTTCGAGACAGGGTTTCTCTGTATAGACCTAGCTGCCCTGGAACTCACTTTGTAGACCAGGCTGGCCTTGAACTCAGAAATCTGCCTGCCTTTGCCTCCCAAGTGCTGGGATTGAAGGCTTGTGCCACCACTGCCTGGCTTACTGACAGCTTTTCAAAGTATTCTTCCCCCTCAGTCTTACAGAGCAATTTGTCAGAAAATAAAATAAAAAAATAAAAAAATAATAAATAAAATATATCTGGATTGTCCTAAATTTGTGCTTATTAAAATTTATTTACTATTTATTTCTGATATATACTATACATACATATATATATATTACATTTATAATATAGTATGTATAATATATATCATTATATATATAAATCTTTATATGCTATACAGAATATGTAACTTTATATATAATAAGTATGTACAATTGTATATATTTAACTATATATATCAGAAAACAATTGTCTTGTATGTAAGATCCACACTCTTCAGTGGCGATTAACCACCATGAAGATGGTGGTGCACAACATCTCCAAGGAAGCCCTTTGCATTTGCTTCCTTCAGAACTTCTGACTCTGCTCATCACACGCTCGTAGACAGGTACATGTGTTGGTGGCTTCATATCAATGGAGCCACACACTATGCACTTTTATGTATGTGGCTTTTTTAACCCCACAGTATGACAGTCCACAGTGCCCATGCATACTAGTGGCTTGCTTATTTGGGGGCTGTATCCAACTCACTTTTATGAATCTCTTATGCCTTTTTCCCCCTGACTTGTCCTGCTGTTGGACTTACAGACTGTTGCTATCTTGAGGCATTATGACTCCAACTGCTATATGAGGAAGTAACACTGTCCACTCTAGAGCATACAATTAAGAGTAACATTTGTGTCTTTTACTCCATTGGGCTTTTACTTGTCTTCCTTCCTAGCTGTGGGACAGAGTCTAGCCTTTGTAAGTCTACAGAAGAACCAAAACTCTGTGTACCTTTAAGCCTGAGTGACAGGCAGACTCCACAGCTCTTAGTTGTCCACTAACACAGAAACATCGCCCAAGGCTCATTCTCCAGGGTCCTTTGAACTTAATTTATCCTCTGTAATTTCTATGGCTGGGTGTTTATATCAGGTTAGATTTCTACAATTCCTCCCCCCTCAAAAAATTGAAATAATTTAACAAATTAAAACTTCCATATACAAGTTAAGGAATTTCAGATTAGATTTTTTAGAAAGTTTACAGAAGGGTGAAAATGCTCTACCCAGCCTCTTTCCTACAACATATCCTGCACCAAAGGGGAAAACACCTTAAGGAGAGTAAATGTACTCAGCTTCATGGTAGTAAAATCAAACCAACAAGCAACATGGCGGTTTTCATTTGGGATCTATGTGAGTAATTAAAATTGTCAACATATCAAATACTGGTAATAGGGAGAAAAAAGAGGGGTCTCTCATGCATTGCTAGGTTCTTTGTATAAATGGTATGTATACCATACTAGCAGCCATTTGGCATTCAGTAGGGCTACAAGTGCTCATATTCAGGGATTCAAAGCTTCCATTTACCAGAATGTCCTAGAGAAATTCTCTTTAATATTACCAAGGATGTGGAATGCCGCAGCCAGTAAGGAGAAGCGTCTGTAATCCTTTAATCCATGTTAAATGATGCTTGGAAAGGCTGTGGTAGAGAATGGGAAAGTAGATAAAGGTCCAGACTAAATAAATGCAGTTGGCTCTTGGTGTCTGCACATCCTGCATGTGGGCAGCCACAGGTTTCTACTTCCTGAGCTGGAGTCTGAAGTACACACGTCTGTGCCTCATTCAGAGGTGGTGGAGATGGGGATGGTATTAAATCAGTAATAACCATGTGTGTGTGTGTTTGCTTACTTTTGTTTGTTTGTTACCCAGGCAGTGTATAGTAATGGAAGCAAGTCAAACACTACAGTAAAGTATAAGATGATTCTTAAGAAACCTCTTACCTAACAGTCTATAAAGTATTGTTCTTCCAGTTCCCTTGCCCATGGAGATACTTCGGCGTCGCTCTTATCTTCAGATAGCAATGAGCACTCCAGATGTAATGGAGCAGCCTCCTCGGGGGCCTAGGGATTCACTCTTGAAAACTCCATCAGTGATTCTGAAGGACTTTCAGATTTGAAGACATATTCCCACACCAAAAACTATCTGAGTTATCTTCCAGTGAAATCTATCCTGTACATGCCAAGAAACATCTGTTTTAATTTTGCCTGTTGTTACCAGCATGGGTTTGTTTGGCTTCAATTCATTCATGTCTTTTCCTCACAGCTTCATGTACACACTTCTTCACTTTAAATTTTTCATGACATTTCCATATGCATAGTAAATTTTTACTGATTAAAAGACTCCATTAGCAATCTATTAACAAGGTATTAACAATCTGATTACTTTGTGGGTTAACCACATTAGCCTATATACAAAAAATAATTTGCTAGCTAAATATGCTACAGTTACCAGACTATATAAATACTTTATTTCAAGATATAGATTCCTGGACTATCTGTAGCAAATAACATGAAGCCTTTCAACCCTTTATAGAATATCAAGGACAATTTCATGAATATGACAATTATTCCAAATTTACATACATAATTATATGCCCATGCCTATTCAGTTCAAGCATTTAAAAAATCCTATTGTTAAAAGAAATGGATATTTGACACAAAGAAAATTGCTACTATCAATCTATATGGGAGAAATGTACTTGAATTAATTGTCCAGTCCAGTCTAGATTATAGTGAAGATCAATAAACTCTTTCCCAAGTTCTTTACTACTCAAACCATAGAGTGGCAAAAAAAAAAAAAAAAAAAAAAGGAAAGAAGGAAAGAAAGAAAGAGAGAGAGAAAGAAAGCAAGAAAGCAAGCAAGCAAGCAAGAAAGGAGGAAAGAAAGAAAGAAAGACAGGAAGAAAGAAAGAAAGAAAGAAAGAAAGAAAGAAAGAAAGAAAGAAAGAAAGAAAGAAAAAAAAGCAAGCAAGTAGAAAATGAAAATGAGCAAAATAAACCCAGGGCAGCTGTTGTGGTTAAAAGAAAAGAGACTGGGAAGAAAAGCAGGAGGTATTTTGCTACACTAAAGACTGGGAATTAAGAAAACACAGTTTAAAACAGCACCTGTGCCATAAAAGCAATAGCTGCACAACAGCTCAATTTTGAATAGAAACATTGTTTCCTCCATAATCTTAAATTCCGCTACTTAAAAAAAGTTCCTATTTGAAGTAAGAGCCAGGTAACTGCCCTCTGGTTTCTTAGTCCTCAATATGTTTAAAGTAAGAGGACTTAATTTGCCTTAGCTGAACTATTAGAGCAGACTATATAGCACACCTGTTTTCCTGCTCTCTGTTGTTCTCCAGAACTGTATATTTCTTGGCCTTCCTTCCAGGGTCTGAAAGGATCTGTGGGCCCAGGGGCTTCTCTTCCTTTTGGTCTCCAGGAGCTTCAGGAAGTATATTCACTGCTCCATCCCCGTAGCTCTGGCAATTGAATTTAGAACCTTGCACAAGCCTCTAATCTATATCCCTGGCCTCCCTCTTCTTTTAAACCAGTTTACACAAGGTTAATCCTGTTTGATCAAAGGAGTTCTAACATAGTCTAAAAGGCAATATTTCTGTGACTATTTCTATGTCATCTATCTAACTCACTGAGTGTCTGTTTGATTCAGCAGTTCTCCTCTCTCTCTCTCTCTCTCTCTCTCTCTCTCTCTCTCTCTCTCTCTCTCTCTCTCTTCCATGGGACTAGCTCTTAGGGATGTTATGACAGAAAGAGTCTATGTGGAAGCTTGGTGGTTCTTCTCACAGCACTGGGTCAATGTCTCTGAGGAGTGGACATTCGACAGCTATGATTAATGGTGGCATTTCTTATCTAAGAACTTCTTGGGTATTACACTAAAGGCTTATGATACCAAGTGTTAGGAATGAACTAACTACTGTTACTAAACAAAATAAAGCATTTTTTCTCTCTTGCTGGATTTAGTTTGCTTCCTATCAGATTTCTGCCAAGCTGTAACATCCCTATGTGCTAGTGAGACTCCTAATAAAAGATACTTGACAAATTTACCTCATGAAAATCAGTCAAATAGTATACCAGAGTAATATACCTCTGGACATTCTTTGGGAAACCTTTATTGAATAAATGTGATGGTGATGATGATGATAATGATGATATCAATAACAATAATAACAACATAATAAACATTCTGAACCGATATATGAACACTAGTTCAACAGATATTTAACTTTAGGGTTATGCATTGTGGCTTGATATTTAAATATAGATTGTTGCACCAATCACAAAGCAAAGAAACAAAAATACTCAAGGCCTATGTTAGTATGAGTTTTAAAACCTCTTTGAAGAAACCCAACTACAGGATTGATTCTAAAGTGAACATGGTAAAAGTGTTCAAAAAAAGAAAAATCATCTAGGCTTGACATACTAATGTAATAGACACTTCAAAAAGTTCCACCTACAGAGAGGGAGGGTCATTTAAAATTCTGCATTATCTGATGGCAACTTCCTCACGAACCAGGAAACTTGGCAAGTATTAAATAACCTGAAGGGAGGAGGAGCCAAAGGAGGAAGTAAGTGGCCAGAATGAAAAGAGGAACCGATCTCAGCTGAAGAAAGCTTGCTGAAAAGTGACAGACAGAGCTGGACACTCCCAGGCTTCATGTGAGTCTAAGGATGTAAAGTGTTTGGGTAATGGAGAGAGGTAAGAAATGGATCCATGTGTAGCCAAGTAGTGACATTTTGTTACATCAAAGCAACTTTGTTGTTGTTGTTGTTGTTGTTGTTAGTGGTGGTGGTGGTGGTGGTGGTAGTGTGTGTGTGTGTGTGTGTGTGTGTGTGTGTGTGTGTGTGTGTGTGTTAATAGATGATTTGGGCTCAGTCATAGTGGGGAAAGCAATTTGCAAGTTGCCGGTGAGGTTGGACATGCTACACTAATCAGCCCTTCCCTGCGCCTGTCTTTCTACCTGAAGGAAGTGCACTGTCTGCTTTGCAAGGTCTACCCTATGAAGAACTTGTGATGGGAAGACAAGTGAATCATTATTGGTGGGTTTGCAGAAATTGTTTCTTTCCAAAGTGAAAAGAGCTTCCAAGCTGGGCAGAGCGAGCCTCGTGTAGGCGTTATACTAGGACATTTCATTACTGTTGTGATTACTGCATGGAACTAAGATAAATTCTTTCAGAAACAAAGAGGGAGCCTTTTGCTTCTCTGCCCCTGCCCAGGGGATAGCAGCTAGTCAAGCAGAAACCCCCATTCTGTTTGCTTGGAGGCCTAGCACATTCCTAAAACAGATTCAGTCCACTTGGTATTTGAAATTTACTCTGGGAATGCATCTCACACATTCTAGATAGGGTGTGTGCAATTATTTATGCGACAACATATTAAGATCCATTCTCATTTGCCCATAAAGGAAATGAGGCTTTTATTTGTAGAAATCATTAGGCAAATGTCTGTATGTATCATGTCTGCTCTTGTAAGAGTGAGAGGACTTCATAGTCTATAGCTATATTAATTTTAAGCTGGTATATATGATGGTGTATTTTATTATGACTTTTCATTCCCACATCATTATATCTTGCTCATAATTGCTTATGCTTACTGACTACCACCATTCTGTGTGCTACCTTTATCATTTTAACTGTAGACAATAAAATGTGTTGGTTTTGTGCTGGTTTTGACACAGGGTGTCATTCTGTAAGCCTCAACTTCCCTGTACCAGGATTACACAGGCATGAGCCATTATGAACAGCTCAGACTGTTAACACTACATGGTGACTAGATAATTCTATGCTCAGCCATGCTATATCAACCCCCCTCCCCCAGGACCCCAAGGAATTTGAGAGATATATGGATTGGGGGTATTTGTCCCTAAATAGTTATCAAAGAGAGTTTATTATAAACAAACTACATTCTATGCTCCATTTGTTTATATAAAATGCAAAACAACATTTTTGCCTTGGTATAATCTGACCTTGAACAGATTTCTAAGAGGTCGGCATTAGAAATGTGCCCTCACTGAGGGCAGGGGTCTACTGTGTGGGTTTTTTTCCTGGCTGCTCATTGGTGTTAGTGTGGCTAGGAATTAATCCCTCTGTCTATTAGCAGATATTTAGTGTACTAGCTCTCCTGTGCTTAGTCCTAGTGTCGGTGTCTAGGAGATAAATACGGCTTACTCATTGCTAGGGAGTTATTATCTAGAATCCTCCATTTCATCTTCTATAAGGTGAGGAGAGCAATAGCATCCCACATGAGTGCTGTAGGGTTAAGTGTGACAATCTACAGGAAAGTGCCTGAAATCTGATTTAAGATATGTCCCTAATTAAATATAATTAATGGTGACGCTCAGTAGACAATGGTAAGAAGTATTATAGTCACTATGAAACATATTGAACATATTGGCTGCCACTATCCCTGTGTCTCCCTTGAAACATATAGTGGATGTAGTCACAGTAGAAAATTCTGTCTGATGGAATACTTTGTGTACCTCTCCTTGATGCTTAAGGGAAGACTTCAAACATCACCTTGACTAAGTGAATATCACACTGCATTTGTGATTAAAAGTGTTTACAAAGATATGTTGCGTCACTTAAAAAAAAGATCTCTTAAATAAACTTCAGAATAATCTATACACCCTTTAAAATCTTTGCTCTTAAATTGTCAGTTAAGCTGAATTTGGGAGTCACTTACAAATGCCCTCTTTTATTCAAGTAAATAGTGGCTGGGTTTACTTTCTGTACTAGGTGTTCTGATTTGCTTTAGTAATCTAAAGATGGAAAGAGCTGAGTCCTGATGCTCTTTAGACCAGGCAGGAGGGAAGAATTTCCTTGCATTTAGGGTACCACTCTCTGCTAGAGAATGAGCTAATTATTTTAAGACTCTAGAGGGAGGGGGTAACTAGGGAGTCGGCACAGCCTCTCCAAAGGAGGATGGCCAGGCTTAGCAGAGAGGCAGGAAGCAATGGATAGAGCACACATGGATAGTTTTATCCTGTTCCTCCCAATGCTGGAAGAACCTTACGTTTTGCTTAGAAGTCATTGACTAATGTAAACAACCGTACTTGGGCAGGGGTAGATCCCTCACTTTCGTTTCAAAACAGCTCGTGCTATATTCAATATCAAAAGCAAGAACTGACAATACAGGGATGCTTAACACATTTGGTAGATGTGGTAAATTTACAATCCCATGAGGTACTAAGAACATAGTTAATATATTTTTAATTTATAGCAGGTTTCTGGACAGCACCCACCATTTTCTTGAGGTTTCTGCTGTGCCGTAATTCTCTGCTCACCTCGGCTTCACCTTGTGATCCACCAAGGGAAAAGGAAGTGGAGAGGGACTAAAAATCCCCCCCCCCCAATTCAGCTCCAGTGTTCAGGGATGGTGATACAGTAAACGGTCACCTCAGAGACTGAATTTGTTCCGTCTCACGTTGTCCAGTTGCATTGGGACTTTGCCAGTAATGTCCTTTGAGATCTGGAAAAGAAATGCCTATAGGAGCCTTCCACCTCGGTTTTGAACCACAGCCACAACGGGCGACCAGAAACTGCCTCTGCTTGTGCCTGTGAATTGATTAACCACACCAAACCGGGGAACAGCAACTGTGCAGAAATGCTGAAATGCTTTGCAAGTTCTCCGGTGGGTGTGGCTGTCGGCATTTCCCTCCTAGTCCTCTTGCTGGTCTGTGGGATTGGATGTGCTTGGCACTGGAATCGCCAGGAAAGCACACCATTTACCCTACCGAAGTTCATGCAAAGAAGAAGCAGCAGGCAGAAAGACTTCACGAAAACCATCGGCTTGAGTGCCTACGTGACTGGCCCAAGCACTAAAGCCTCAGTGGAAAGCAAAGGCCACAAATCTACTGCCAAGAGAAACAAGATGCATGGCAACTATGAAAATGTGGAAGTGTGCCCTCCCCGCACTGAAGGGACAACTGAGAAGGCTCTGTATGAGAACACGCAGCCGTCTAATCTCGACGAGCACGTCTACGGGAATCAAACGGACCCCCTCTATTATAACTTCCAGAAACCTAGCCCTCCTCCGCCTCAAGATGAAGACATATACATCCTTCCAGATTGCGACTAGCTTTTCAACAAACTGAGACTCTTTGCTGGAGGGAAAACTGATCACCAGGCCTCCGAGTGGACTGATGTCGTCATGATCAAGTTATTCTGATGAAATCACTGGTCTCTTTCCTATCACCACCCTTATAAATCTTCACTACGAGGATTTATAGACAAGTTCTAGAACGCACCCCCCGTGTGCCCTGCCTTCAATTAAATCTGTGTTGTATCATATTCATTTTTCTTTTGATATATTTCCTGTAACCACTTTCCTTTGTTCCTTCCTCGACCATCTTTTGAGGCTCAGAACTATTGCAGTCTCCTAGCAGGTCATCCTTCTGTGCTGAGGGGCTAACCCAAGACGGTTCACATGCCAGGTAAGGGCTCAACCGCTGAGCCACATCTCTAGCCTGGTCTTCTGAGTTACATCTTAATCAGTAGCCTGTGACGAGGCAGGTTGATCTTCAGAAAATATTCTAGGAGGTCACATCATTAATCTGCCAAAATTAAAAAATAAAAAAAAATAAAAAAAACTGTGTTGTTTGCAAAAGATGTAAAGCTCAAAACCCTAAGTCCAGAATTCATGACTTTTTCACTCACAACTTCCTTTGCCAGTTATGTTCCCCCCCACCGCTCACTTCTTTGCTTGCTTCTGTGTCATCTCAAGGCTGCCAAGTCCCTCTCGCTGCTCCACGGTGTGACCGGTCTGCCTCTCAGGCCTGCCTCAGGTCATACCTTCCATCATCCCTCCTTTCAAACCCACACTTCCCCTTTTAGACCTCACTGTCTGTTTTCTTTGAGCATTTGAAGGTATGAAGGTTTGCTGTGCATTTCACTACTAATGTAATACGAGGATTCTTTAGTTGCAGTCAAACAGCGATGGAGTGGTGCTTAGTAATACTTTTAGACCCAAAGACATCGTATGAGAAACCAAAAATCTGGTTAACTGAAAAAGACATGAATCTTGCAGTTTGTCAAATAGTTTTTAAGAAGACTAATAAATTTACTATTTCTAAATCTATCTAATGAATTTTTGTTGAATATATTCTCTTTGTGTGTGTGTGTGTTATTACACTGGGCAGCTGTGAGGTAAGGAGAGGAATTGTAAGCAAGGAAGGAAAGAAGGAGAGAGAGAGAGCAGGAGGGAGAGATGGGAGAGGAAGGGAAGGAGGGAGAGGCAAGAACGGAGACAAATCCTGAATGTATGTTGTCTACACAAAGAAAAGACAGTACACAAATACTATGTTTATTATGAGTCTCTACTCACTGTCCTTTTTAGGATGCTCTGAACTACTTGGCCGGGTACCCAGCTGACTGCTACGTCTGCCAGGTAAGTTTTTACTGAGCTTTGTTGACAGGAAGTTTTCATAGAACAGAAGTCCAAAGAAACTTTTTCCTTCTTGTCCTCTCTGCAGAACAAAATGCAAGCATGTGACTGACTCCAGCATCTCCAACTGTTGGCAGTTTCTCCTAGTCTTATCCCTCTATTAGAGGCTCCTTAGGGGGAGGAGGCATATGGCGTCCCATCGAGTTATCTACCTCCATATAAGTGTGCATGTGCGTGTGCATGTGTGTGTGCGTGCGTGTGTGTGTGTGTGTGTGTGTACACGTGTGAGTGTATACGTATGCGCATATGTGGATGTGCATATGTATATGCTTGTGTCTGTGTGAGTATGTGCATTTGCGTGAGAGCATGTGTCTCTGTGTGTGTGAGTGTGTGTATATGTATGTGTGTGTGTGAACAGTACCTGTTCAATTATGTATATGACACTCCTTCTGTTAAACTGAAAAACATTCCTTCCCCAATTAGACCCCACTATCAACATTTCTTAGTTGCCTATAGCTCTTTGTGTAAGGCTATCTAATAAGAGCCCCCAAACACCAGGCAGGAATTTATTCTTTAAAATACTATTTCTGAAACATTTTAAAACTTTGAAATTTTAAAAAAAAATCATCCATGGGAGGTAAAGATAATAAAGTTGTTTATATCTATACAGGACATTTTACGATTGTCCTGATACTATTAGAAGATACAATTGCCTACTATAATAAAAGAGGAAAGAAGCTGAGGCAGAGGAGAAGAGATAGCGGCAGCAAATAGACCAAGCGTGATTTATCCATGGGCTTACAACACATGAAGGTGTGGTGACATCCCGTAATTTACAGCAACCATCAGTTAATGTCTACTTCCAGCATCTAGCAACAGTGAGCATATGGCTTGCAGACTTTGCTCTCTGCTTTATATCTTAGTTCATAACTCGTTATTGATTCCCATGACAAGGAAAGCCTTGCTTATGCCACCATTAGCACTGGATTACAGCCTCCACTTACTGCATAGGCTAGAGAGTAAGAACAAGGACCACTAGGCACTTAAGTCAAGGGTGACAGTTGAGATACTGGGCTCCTTGCAAATAGGTAAGAGAAAGAAACCAAATAGATGATTCTAGTCACATTGTAATTGCCTAGAGCACTTCCTAATGCTGTAACCATTTGATACAGTTTATGTTTTGGTGTCCCACCAACCATAAAATTATCATCATTGCTACTTTATGATTGTAATTTTGCTACCGTTATGAAATGTAATGTAAACATCTGTATTTTCTGATGGTCTTAAGCGACCTGGTGAAAATGTAATTCAACCACAAGGTTGCAACCCACAGGTTGAAACCTCCTAGCCTAGACATTTACACTTCCTTTAAATTCTTATGCTGAAACTGTACCTCCAGTGCTATGGAGTTTGGAGGTGGGCCCTTTGGGCCATGATTAATTTTAGATGTGGTTAGATGAGAATGGAGTCCTCTGGTTAGAACAGCGCCTTTTCAAGAAGAGACCAGAGAGCTGCTGACTTGGCTCAGAGGCACAGTGCTTGCCTGGTGTATGCGATGCTTGGTGTTCAATCCCCAGTACAGATGTAGAAGGCAAACAAGGAAGAGGAGAAAGACGGATGAGGAAGATGATGAGAAAAGAATAGCGGAGAATCTTCCCTTTCCTTTCCCACAGCTCCTCTCTCTCTCAGGAGAGAATATTGGGAGGCAGAGATCCCTTGTTAATACTAGCGCTTTGATACTGAACATCTCAGCCTCTACAACTGTGACAAATACATACGTGTTCTAGTCCTCCATTGTGTGACATTTTGTTACAACCACAGAAGCAGACATTTGGAGGCATCTGTGCCGTAACACGTAGCCTTTTTCTTTTTCTAAAATTCAGTGCTTAAATTGAACTTCTATTTTTAAGTGCTTATTTTATTCTAAGGCCCAAGGCCATTATACTTTCGATTTCTGTGCTTCTTTCTCTTCCAGGGTTTCTTTGAAACATCTTACAACCATTTTAAGTGGAACTATGTGAGTTTTCTTTTGTTTCTGGCCCTTTCCCTAACGATAGATATTGATAAGGAAACTCCTGCTCAGGGGTCTTTCTGAATCATTTGACCAAGAGCGTTAACCTCTTGCTTCTAGCTGGTGCTTTCCGAACATCTAAAACTCAATATGACCCAAACTAGTAGGCTAAGGGTAAGGATTTGGAGATCACTCAGAGGTAGCTATGTATTTTCTTGGGATGGAAGACCCAGAGGGGAAAGGACATTATCCACCACCCTGGTTATTTGCTAATGACTTAAAAATCTGACAGTCAAAAGTGTTTCAGTGTCAAACACCTGCAACATATCTGCTCAGTCTGTGTCTTCAACCGCAACATCTGACTCAAAGGGAAAAAAAAAAAACCCTTTGGCTTAGTAATCCCCAGACATGAACCAAGAAAACTTCACAGTGTGTCTCTTGCTCTGTTGCTTCGGGGTGAAGAGGTCTGAGATACATGACAGTGGGCATGAGAGAGAGAGAGACAGAGAGAGACAGAGACAGAGAAAGAGACAGAGAGAGAGACAGAGAGAGAGAAGAGACAGAGAGAGAGAGAGACAGAGACAGAGAGAGAGACAGAGACAGAGAGAGAGACAGAGACAGAGAGAGAGACAGAGAGAGAGAGAGTCAGAGTACACTAGGCGCCTGTGGGCATGATGGAGAGAGAGTCAGAGCACATTAGACACCTGGCTAAAGGACTTGTTTCAAAACAGATCCCTGGCATGGTCCTATGGTTTCTTTAACTCCTTCAACACTTTAATTGACAACATATTTAACCCCTAAGCGATTTTCTTAGAATGGCTACATTGAGCTGGACTTCAAAGTCAATTGTACAGGATAAAGAAGCTGAGGAGACGAAGTCAGTGGAAACCTTCTTCCTGAGCTAGCCCTTATCATGTCAGAAGGTGCTATTAGCCTGCTAAGGAGAGCTATCATCAATGGTGCAGTAGAGGTACTTGTATCTTTGGAACAAAGAACAGCCACTCAATTAGAGGGAGTGTGCTCCAGGTAGTAAAACTCAAGCCACGAACCTGTGGTTGAAGATGTCATAGACCCTAGAAATATATGTACTACCACCATTTTCTACAGGAACATGATTTTCATCTGCCTTCTAAATATTCATCTTTGTATCCATAGATAAACACAGCTCTCACATCTCATCAACGATGCTCCCTTTTGTAACAGGAAAAGACTATTAAAACTACAACTGGCCCAAATGCAGAAAGTGACCATGGAGTGCCCAAGCCCAAACAGAACATCAGTAAAACAATCCTTACACTTAAAGCTCAGGGAAAAGCATGGAAGGAGGAGGTGGGGCAGGGTAAATGTAGCAGCCTGAGGATCACCATGGCTGCTGCATCATAGGTTCTTTTAGACAGGACTAGGATGCTGTTCCCAAGAACTCTCAACGTTATGATTTTCTGCAAAAGATCTGGAAAAATCACAGTGGACACAGCAACGTGGATGGAGGGAAATTCCACAAGATTCCACACCTCAATCAAGCACTACAGGCAGTCAGTGGCTGCTCATGGAGGGGAAACAAGTTTGTTTGTTTTCAATTTTTTCTTTTTCTTTTTTCCAGGAGATAAGACCTTAATTCTAAGGAGTCAACCTTAAAAACATGCGAAGAAGAGCAACATTAATTGGACTCAGCAAGACAGATAGGCATATAAATTGATAGAAAGATGGATGAATGGATGGATGGATAGATGAGTGGATAGGTAGACATACTGATAGACAATAGATAGATGATAGATAGATGATAGAAAGATATCCCAAAAATTAATATAGAAGAAGAGGTCATACATTCAAGTAGGGGTTGTTAGGGTCACATGGGAGGACTTAAAGAGAAAGAATGTACATACTTACATTTGAAATTCTCAAATTTATTTAAAAAACAGACAAACAAACAAACAAACAAAAAAACAAACAAAAAACAGAATAAGAGAGGTCAGCATCTGCAGGCCCAGAGCAGAAGATGTCTTCAGATGTTTTCACCAGTGCTATGCATAGTGAAAGGGAGGAGAAGAGGGGACAAAGCAAAGGCCACAAGTAACACTGTCTGATAACTCACAGATGGATTCTAACTGAACACATCTGTTACCTTTGTTGTTAAAATGCAGTGTCGGAGGCAAAAGTGTCATGGGTTTAAAACCATTTTTAAAACCACAAAGCCAGGCAGTGGTGGCACATGCCTTTGATCCCAGCACTTGGGAGGCAGAGGCAGGAAGATTTCTGAGTTCAAGGCCAGGCTGGTCTACAGAGTGAGTTCCAGGACAGCCAGGGCTAGACAGAGAAACCTTGTCTTGAAAAAAACAAAAACAAAAACAAACAATAAAATAAATAAATAAATAAATAAATAAATAATAGCATATGGTATTGCAAACAAAAAGATCTAAGCTTTAGTACAATATGAAAGACTGTAGTTGAGGGTATGGGACTTAATTTCTCAAAGCCCAGGCCTAAGACTTAGAAGATAAACAGGGTTCCTGGACATTTTAATAAAGCCTGCAGGTTTTAATCTAAATTCAGCTCCCGTGGTTTTCCATTTGAGGAATCCTAGAGATAGGAATTAAGCAAATGAGAGATGCACAAACAAAAGGGAGCATAGAGGATGGTAAATCACCAAGGCAATCAAGCCTGGTGGAGGTGTGACTGCAGGCAGCTACTGACCTCTGCTGTTGCCATGGAAACCACATCTCCTTCATGCAGATGTGGTTTCCCTTTTGAAGGCCAGATTGGCTTTACTGAATAGCTGAGGCTGAAAATGAAGGGAGTTGGACCCTCTTTGTGACATATGTTCTCTAAATCCTTGTTAGTGACAGAGACTGTGTCTACTGAGGTCTGAGATCCCCAGACTTCCAATACCTGTCAAAAGCTCAAGATTGAAACTCAGTAAATGGCTGTGTTTATCAGGCCCGCTTCTCAGGCTTCAGTCTATGTTGGGCTTATATTTTAACTGTAGGCAACAGCTAGAATTTGAGAGGGAAAAATAAGTTTTATGCATTAACATATGATCTTTAAAGGTTTATGAGGGTATCTGAAAACCCACCAAACAAAGATTATATAATATATAATATAAGATATATATATATATATATATATATATATATATATATATATATATATCTTTAGTTTGTCTCTCAGTAGGCATTTCTGAGAAGACTCCAGACCATATGAGAGAGATGACTATTACCTGTGTGGCTTCTGTGTCCTCACACCATAGTGAGTGATTTTTCCTTCACTTACCAAAACTGTGACTCTAAAACTCTTACAATTCCCGGTTTACAGATGAGATGATTGACAACTAAGAAAATGAAAATTTAACCAAAGATCTGAGAATGAATGAAAATAATAGAGGCAGCATTCGAACCCAATTGTCCCAGTGAGATACCTCACTCAGGATATTTTGTTAAAGTAGTCTCAGCAGATGACAATAACCTCCACTGTAGCATTATAGAACCTCAGATTTAAAAGAAGAAAAAAAAGCTACTTTGAAGCTGTCTGAGTGGAGTGTTCCCCTTTTACAAACAAGAACAAGCTTAGAAACTTTATTTACCTTCCCTTTGGTTTCACAGAGAATTCTGAATCAATCAGGACCAGAATTCGTCACTCTGAGCTCCCATGTGATTTTCAACATACCTTGTCCCTTTCTTCTGACTTTGGAATTACATTATACCTTCATATTTTAATGGGTATGGGTGTTTCGCCTGCCCATGTGCCTGCGTACCACCCGCATGCCAGGTATCTACAGAGGCCAGAAAAGAGCGTTGGATCCCCTGGAACTGGAATTACAGATGGCAGTGAGCTTCCATGTGAGTGCTAGGACTCAGGGTCTGATCCTCTATGAGAACAGCAAATGCTCAGTGGGCAGCAAGCCATCGCTCCGCCCCCTTGTTTGAGTTTACTAATTCGAGTGTTCCTCAAAGCACCATGTTCCTTAGGAAATGATTGAACTAATAAACAATTCCGTGAACCAGTGTAGTTTCCCCCCGGGGTTACTAAGAGAAAAGCATGAGTAATTCAAAAGCATCCGCATCACCAGAACGTACACCCCAGCACGGGTCACAGCTTCCCCGACACTGTGCTCCCACTCGCCACAAGGCTTGGAGACAACTCCACGGTCTGAACATCTGTCTTTCTGCAGTTTGGTTGCTCAGCCACACCTGCAGCAGCTGTTTACTCCTCTTGTACATTATGAGGGAAGCTCAAGAACCTTCCAAGTCACGGTTCTCCCAGGTATATGACCATGTCTTCCCCTCCGGTCTATAATCCGAGCTACCTGCCTCTAGGAGCAAACGCTTCAGGACAATGACGTATAAGATAGGCGGAGACAGGTTGAAGAACAAAGTATACAGATTTCATCTTTCTCCATTCCATTCCTCTCCTGCTCCAAGTCCTTCCAGACATACCTTCTTGTTCTCTTTCAAATTCTTGACCAAGGGCACTCATGTGGCTGGAGGTCAGTGGTGAAGTCGGTCAAGAGTGGAATGATGCACAGCATGTCCTCTTCTGGCCATTATTTCTTAAGGGGCAATATTTTGTCACTCTCGTCTCGTCTGCCAGGATTTGTCTAGACCACATCTACTTAAACTCAATTATCTGATAAGAAACATAACCAAGAGCACCGCTCTTAATGATAGCGGAGTGATCAGGAGGGAGCGCCGTGTTCATGACAACGGTGTTTTAACGAGAACACAGAGAGCATATTTGAATGAAGAACAGCTAGTAACAAACTTGTCTTCCTCTCAGGGTCAGCACAGGAAGAGCCTAGGAGCTGTCCTTTGAAGCTCATTTTGTTCTAGAAGATCCAGGAGACAAATTGTGAAGTATCCATGGTAGGAAAGGCTGAAGTGACATTTAAAATCCAGGGATGAAAAGAAAACGCAATAGCCAAACAAGAAGAAAAATAAATATTAACTTCTTAGCAGACCCAGGTAAAGCTTAGCATGAAGGCTTAAGAGCGTGCTGGCAAAGTACACCAGGAAGAGAAATTTTAGCCAGAAAAGAAAAATGAAGAGATATACAAAGAAAAACCTTTTTGATGGGTCTATATGAGCTTTGTGTAGCTAAAGAAGAAAGTTTTGTGTGGTAGTACCTACAGCACATAGTCCTGAACTAGATATGGGGGAAATCAGGAGTCGGACAATGAATCCATACACTGAGCAGGTGAAGCAGCTCTTTTGTTGTGTTTCCTTTCCAGATATTAGAGCAAAGCAAGCACGCCCCTTGGCTTGGCAGCAAGGCACCATTGTTTTTTCCCTTTACTTCTAATTCTTTATTCAGATAAAGGTGCAGACATGGCTTTGTCGAGCATGGGAGGCAGAACACAGTCCATGACAGGGGTTCCAGCCATGTGTTTCCTGGATGAGAAACGGTGGGGTGTGGGAAGGATGGGATTTGGGAAAGATGCTATGGTTCCTGGCCTCCTGCATACCCAGACTCCACTGGGGACCTTGGGGAGTTGGGAACAGAAGTCAGAGGGTATGTGCCAGGTAGGAAGGGGATGGCTGAGGACAGGGGCAGAATGCGGATCGGTTCCGAGTGGGTGCAGAAAGGTTCTAGAAGAGAGAAGGCCTTCTCTGCCAGATTTGGGTGTGGCTCTTTAAGATGAAGGCCTCCTTCTGAGCAGAGATCCTTGATGAAGTCCTTGCTTGTCCAAACTGCTTCATTTATGGCAGATGTGTATATACACACCTTACTTAGGGTGAACCAGGGATTAAATATCTTTTGTGGGATGGAATAACCAGGTAGGGAAGCTCATTGGCTAAACTCAGGACCTATTTTGATTCCTCATTAGCATGGAGAACTCCTGGTTTTTATGCTATGTGACTGGTTGTCAGGGTCCTCTCAGTGGGGTGTCATGGTTAAATGTCAAGTAGTTTGGCAGGGAGCTGGCCCCCTGCCTGCTGTTCTCAATTCTGAAGTTTCTGGGGTTTGGGGCCTGTTCAACCTTAGCAATTCTTCCATCTGTTGGCACGGTCTACTAGTCCACCTGGTTTTTCTTTTCTCTTTTATGAAAGGATACACCCACCCAAAGATCCATTACACTTAAAGAACCCAGAGGGAGAGTGGAGTGTGGCTCACTTAAGAGTGAGTTTTACTTCTTCCTTTAATTAGTCTCACTGCTTAATATCTTCTCCACCTGTGTTCAAAAGGAGGCTGGGAAGCTTAATTTAGGATGTATCTTCTTGGCTGCATTTAGTGGGGAAAAAAATGTAGTCAACCTGTGCATTTTCAGCATGTAAATTGAGATATTACCTCTTCCCCTGCCACCCCCCCCACCACCACCCTTTCAAAGCCTGGGTTAAATCCTAGTGCATTTGTGAAGCCTTCTTCAACAAGAATAATCTGAAATAGCTCATCAACTTGTGGATTCCATACATTATCCCTCTGTTCATCTCTCTGCCAAGGAGCTGCCCAGCCCACAAATATTAGCAGCTGGGTATTATAAGGCCTGGGGTTTCAATGATAAATGAAAACATCAAAAACATGACTAGATTCTAGATAAAACACTGAACAAGAGACCACATAAGTGAGTTCCTAACTAGGAGGAAAAAGATAAATACTATGAAGAAAGAAGCAAGATGGTGCTGGTATGAACGCTTGTGGTAAATGAACTCGCACTTGGGTCATTGGAAGAGTCAAGGCAGGCCATTGAAACTAGATTACTAATGTGCTAATTATATAACAGAATTTACCTAGAAAGAAAACAAGAATTAGTGACTGCTTTGGTACAAAAGAGACCCATTATTAGAGAGCATTAGCATTTGTATTAGCTTGCTTGTTTAAAAGAAAGGGTAAATCTCAGACTGTTCTGAAGGGTTTATACACTGCTGCTAACATGATTAGAGAGGAGCATGAACATCCATTGGGCGCATTTGCTGGAGGCTGATTGTCTACATAGGTCTGGCCTGCATATGACTGTGTCTAGCAGTGTAATCCAGGGGCAAACGAAACACTGCATTGTTTAGCGGACCAAAATTTGAACCACAGCTCTGATGCCTATTAGCTGTGTGGCTTTAAAACGTTAGTCATTCTTTTTGAGCTGTACAATTCAAAGCTGAAAAGGGGTACTAACAGGAATGCTCCAAGGTTGCCCAGAAAAGGGACATGAGAATACTTGAAAGCATTTGAGACACAAGAATTGCGCAGCAATTGGGATGAGGTCATCCCGTGTAGGGCCTCCTCGGTGTCTTTTCTGCCTGGGAATGTTCTTTTCATCACTACATGCTCTCTCATGATCTTACTCTTCATGGCTTACAAATACCTTAGTCAATACAATAATCTTTACATCATACAGTAATATTTTTGAATTTTTTTTTACAATCATGCTCGTCACTAACATTCAGAACTTTGATGAGTGTGTTGACACTGTTTTTTTTATTTTTCAAATATTTTTATTAGATATTTTCTTCATTTACATTTCAAATGTTATCCCTTTTCCTAGTTTCCTCTCCAAAAATCCCCTATACCCTCCTCCCTCCCCCTGCTCCCCAACCCACCCACTCCTGCTTCCTGACCCTGGCATTCCCCTATACTGAAACATTCAGATTTTTTTTAAAAAAAATCACAATAAAGAAGAATTATCTACAACATCTTCATGCTGGTGAAATTTGAAATAGCTAGCTAGCCCTCACATGGAACCATGGACCTAATAGGTCTTGCCCAAATTTCTTTCTAGAAAATTAGAAAGAAGGCTGTGCCATCAAAAGTCGAAACCCGGATGGCTGGTTTGTAGAGGAATGAGGTTGTACTCTCCAGCAGCTCTGAGAGTCTCAAATGAAGTTCAGTGTACAAAGACTGTCTGTCTAAATCTTAGTTTCCATACGTGCTCTGATCGTTAAGCTTGGCCGTCAGCTTGAACGCATTTAGGATCACTGGGTTGACAGTTTTCTGAGTGTGTCGATGAGGGTGCTTTCAAAGGCGTGTAATTGAGAGGGGGATATCAGGGAAGAGGAGGCGGGGATATCAAGCCTAGTAAAGCAGAGAAAATGCATAGAGCATTGCCTGTTGCTCTCTGTCTAGTTTCTTTTTTTGAGACAGGGTTTCTCTGTGTAGTCTTGGCTGTCCTGGAACTCCCTTTGTAGACCAGGCTGGCCTCGAACTCAGAAATCTACCTGCCTCTGCCTCCCAAGTGCTAGGATTAAAGGCATGCACCCACCACCGCCCAGCTCTGTCTAGTTTCTTACTGTGGACTTCATGTGTCTTCATCACATTTTACAGCTATACCTTCCCCGTTGGGATGGTCAGTGCAGTCTATAGCCTATGGTACCTGTAACAAGTGCTATCCAGAGTTACCGCTATGTGAGCAAGGATAAGACCATCTAAGTCTACCTGAAAGGGTGAAATAGGTGTCTTCAGAAAGACATACATATCGAGCTCAGTATGGGAAGTTGCATAGGACTTTATTCCTCCGGAATGTACTAGAAATACATTCATACTATCAACTAGATTAACTAGCTTGAGTGCAAGAGCAAATTTGAGCACAGCCAAGGGAAGTTGGTAGTAAATCCATACATGAGTATAGATAAGAATTTTGAGGAATGGGAAGTAAATAAAAGAATTTGTTACAAAGACAGCAGGGGACTCTGGCACTAAAGAACATACCTATACTCAAAGGATCAGTAGCTCTAGCAACCCACTGTCTTTTATCAGTACGCATTCATTGAACAGATGAATAGGTTTCACTGTGACAGTCCAAACATATGCATAACCTACTTTGATCATATTCATTCCCTTTGCTATCTATACTTTTTATTTTTTTAAAAAAAAATTTGTTGATTTATTTGGTGTGTGTTTTACTGGATGTGTGAGAATTCAGTTAGAGGCCAGAGGTAAAAGTTGATGTCTTTTTTCAATCATTCTCTACATTAATATTTTTATTTATTTTACTTAAAAATATTTACCCACTCAACTTCATATTCTCTCTGTCTCTTTGTCTGTGTCTCTCTCTGTACCCCAACAGTCATGCCAAAATAAAGTCTCTCCCCCAGTCCTAACCAAATAAATAAATAAATAAATAAAGCAATAAAGCAATAAAGCGATAAAATAAGATACATACACAATTTGCCTAAGTTCAAACCAGGAAAAAAAATCTCAGAAGGGAGATAGGGAAATGGAAACCAAGTCCCACTTCTAACCAAGAAGCTATTTGCAATTGATACCTAGGTAGGGGGAAAAAAATCCATTCTCTCCAATGGAAAGTCACTGGATATATCAACTATGCTCTAAGACAGACACCATGTCCAGGAGTGAGGTCTGCAGGCTATTTTTTGGAAGAGTCAGTCACTGAATCTAAAGTTCACTCACTGAACACCTGGCTAGCCAACAGACCCCAGGAAGCCTCGGCCCCCCTAGCCTTGGGATTTCAGCGCTCGAAACCACTCCTAGCTTTTCACATGGGCACCGGAGATCTGAACTCAGGTCTTCACGCTCCTGCAGTGATTACCAACGGAACTATCTCCCCCAAGCTTCCCGCTGGATCTTTCTACACATCTAATGTCTTCTTTTGTGTTTCCTCCCTCCTCCCTGAATCCCATCACCTTCTGTTCCACATAGTCTGGAGCAAAGGTGGCAGAACTGCCAGGAGCCCACAACTGCCACAAACTGCCTGGTATAATGGACCGGCGTGAGCAGGAGCCCACAAAGCCACGTTCACAGTCACCACTGTTGAGCCATTACTACACGAGGTGCCATAAAAGGCAAAACTAAAGTCAAAGTCCCACCCACATTTTGATCAAACCATAAAGTAGCTGGCAAGGTTGTTTGAGAAATATGGGTTGAAGGCTTCCACCCTGGAAGTGGAGTGAATAGACTAGTGGACAGAGCCCCACTGACATGGGCTGAAAGAGACTCACCACACATGTCTTCTCAGGGTCTTACCCGAGAGTGGGGGAATGGCCAACCAATAACTGGCCCAACTTGAGACCCATTTCATGGGCAAGCACCAATCCTGAACACTAATGATACTCTGTTATGCTTGCAGACAGGAGCAAGTTGTCCTCTGGGAGGCTCCATCTAGCAGCTGGCTCAGACAGATGCAGAGACCCACAGCCAAACAATGGATGAAGCTTGGGGACTTTTATGGATGAACAGGAGGAAGGTTTGCAGGCAGCAAAAGGGGATAGGAACTCCACAGGAAGACTAACAGAGTCAACAAACCTGGACCTTTGAGACGCTCAGAGTCTGAACCATCAACCAAAGAACATACACAGGCTGGACCTAGGACTCCCCACACATATGTAGCAGATATGCAGCTTGATCTTCATGTGGGTTCTGAACAACTGGAGTGGGGACTATCCCAAAAGCTGTTGCCTGTGTAGGGGATATGGTCTTCTAGCTGGGCTGCCCTGTCTGGCCTCAGCAGGAGAGGAAGTACAGGGGATTTGAAGTTGGGGGGGGGGGCAGATAGGGGGCAGGTATCCAGGGGTCCCCACCTGCTCAGACGAGAAGGGGAGGGGGGAGTGGGAGAAGGAAAGGGTTGTGGGAGTGGGTAACCAGGAGGGAGGCAGTGAGCAGGATGTTAAATAAATAAGTAAAAAAAAAAAATTAATTTTTTAAAAAAGGAGGCTCTTGCCCCACCCTTCCTTAAATCTTCCTTTCCCATCATCACCAACAATGATTAGGCATTGGAAATAAATTCAGAGAGAAAATTTAAATGAACAGGAGAAATGGAGATTAAGGGGTACATCTTTTAAAAAGATAAAAGCTAATCCTAATTTATTTCAGAAAGATAATATTCTCTTTCACACTTAGTCTCTTTAGTCACCAACACAAATACAACATATACCCTTACTTGATAAATTTATGTTTTAAAACTATTTTTAGGTCACTGTCTTTGCTTAGCTCTCACCATTGAGATTTTTTTTAGAAGAAATGGCCTATATTTTCCAAAACCGATAATTGTTTCCAATGAAATAAATCTAAAACACTGCTATTCGGGCTGCCCAAATGTGCTTTATTGCACACAATTGAGGAACAAAGTCCATTTGTTTCAAAGGGAGATTGAATGACTAAAGACAGGAGTAGAGTGAAATGGAAAACAGAAGTAGAAATAGAGCAAGGGAAGGCTTAAGGGCTTTGTGAATATGACTTACAAACAAATTCTAATTTAAAAAAAAAATCAATAAATGAGGGCTGGAGAGATGGCTCGGTGGTTAAGAGCACTGGTTCGTCTTCCAGAGGACCTGGGTTCAATTCTTAGCACTCACATGGCAGCTCACAACTGCCTGGAACTCCTCTTCCAGGGGATTTGACACCCTCACATAAACACATATGCCGGCAAAACACCGATGCACATAAAATTAATAAAACAAAACCATTTTTTAAAAAAATGAATTAAATAATAGGATCTTTTGCTGCTTGACAGATTAAATTAAGAAACAATAAGAGAAGCTAAACCCAGCAAAAGTGTACTGTGCTTTAGCTTTTTGTACATCTGTTTCTTTGTTGCAACGTTATTTCTCTGATACAGTCTTAAGCAATGTTTTTGTTTGTTTGTTTTTGTTTTTTTGAGACAGGGTTTCTCTGTGTAGCCCTGGCTGTCCTGGAACTCACTCTGTAGACCAGGCTGGCCTGGAACTCAGAAATCCACCTGCCTCTGTTTCCCAAGTGCTGGGATTAAAGGCGTGCGCCACCACCACCCGGCTTAAGCAATGTTCTTATATCAGCATCCCAAGTGCAGGGATTACAGGCATGAGCCAGCAGGTAATTGAAACATTGGTTTTTAAATTTATATGCACATGTGACACATAACTACATGGTACTCTTTATGGTACATTTCCTTTATTTATTAATTTATTTTTGCTTTCTCGTTGTATATCCATGTATGGTTTTGAACTGACATTTTTTTTTTAATGTGTAAGAGAAATGCTTCAAGGAGAGAAACTCCCCGACTGCATAATAATTTTAACTGTCATATTGAAGACATATACACTTACATTTTGAGATAAAGTAGTAGGATGCTATGTAAAAATGACTAAAATTTATTATGTAAATGTATGAAACTGTCAAACAGTTTAAAGAGATGTGAGAAAAATAGAGATAGGAAATATCTGGTTTAAAAGAAGTGTGTGTGTGTGTGTGTGTGTGTGTGTGTGTGTGTGTGTAGCAATAGCAATAACAGTGTGATTTAAGCCAGAGTCACAAGGATATTAATGTATACAATATCATTATATAAGGAAAAATACCAAAAAAGTGTCAGGCTAAGGAAATAGTCCAGTGGGTAAGGTATTAACCATGCAAGCCTGATGACCTGAGTTTGGGTTCTGAGAAGGCAGATGCTATAGCACGTGCATCTGTAATTTCTTCACATCTATGAATAAGTGGAAGGAGGATACAGAAGAATCCCCAAGAGCTCCCGGGCCACCTGATATGAACTATGTATCAGTGACCAAGAGCCATGTTGTCCCAGGATAGAAAATGAAGACTTATACCCACAGTTGGCCTCTGAGCCCCACCCATGCATGGTGGGACACACTCACGCTCATAAGCCCACATAATGAGATTTTAGAAATAGCGAACGTTAACCATAAATGGATGATTAAAGTTTTTTAGTAACTGAAAATATACATTTTGGTGATTACTCTCTGTGAATACTTCAAAAACCATAAAATGAGAATATACAGACATATGCATCTCCCCCCCCCTCTCTCTCTCTCTCTCACACACACACACACACACACACACACATTTAGCATATTTGTTAGCTTGCTAGCTCTCAATAAAATTCTATAGCTTCAATATTGTGGGTTTAAATCATTTCACTGTTTCATCCTTTGTTAGTATCTTTTATGGATATTGCTAGATTATTTTTAATACCTACTATGAGCTACAGTAATATTATTTTGATAACTTTTGGGAATGAAGCAATAATACCAGATCCAAAAGAAAAAAATGTACCTTTCTCAAATTAACCAAGGGGTAATTTTTTATTTTTATTATTATTATTATTATTATTATTATTATTATTATTATTATTATCAGCAGCAGCACTAATAGATGGAACAAAGAATTTGGCTACTTTCCCCAGTGAGATTTCTTTTTGAATGACCATGTTTTATATTTTGCCAACTCAACTCCTCTCCTTGTTCCTTGTGTGGATTATTATTGTTGCTATTATTGACAATATTGTTAATATTGCCATTCGTCTCCTGGTATCTTACTCCAGACATGTTGTACCTTTCAGCTCTCACTTCGCTAGCATTACACAGCCTGCACTCTTGTCATTATGATAGGTTGACCTCATGTGCGAGAATTATTAAAATAACGATGTTTGTTAGAATCTTGTTATTATTACAGCGGTGGTGCCACATAGGGACTTCGTGTCCTAGGATACACAGGATTAGCTCTAGTTAGTCAGCGTTGCTCATTAAGGGAACCAACTCATTAATTTCTCTGGAACAATAATGATCACCCTGTCTAACTGCTTGTTTGTGGACATTGACCATCACTGTTTAATTCCTTTGCACTCAATACCACTCCCCCCCTTCTTGCAGTCCTGGAATGGGTTCAGTTTGTTTTCTTTTGTTTCTGTGGTGTGTGTGTGTGTGTGTGTGTGTGTGTGTGTGTATACATGTACATGTGTATGTCTATGTGTGCGCATGTGACTGTGTGTACAGGTGTTTGTACCCATGTATGCATGCATATCTCTGTACATGTTGTGTGTGTGCACCTGTGCACATTATTGTGCATGTTCCTAGCAGTTCTTGGCTTTCTTCAGGCCTTTCTTTTGATTTTTTTTTCTCTTATGCACAGATGAAAGCAAATTAAACTTTATAATTTATGGCAGACAAATATAAAAGAAACTAAACACCTTTTTATATATAGTATCTTCTACACCTTTGAAAATAAGTATAAATCTTTTCTTCTTCCTTTTTCTTTTTTTTTTATTAGATATTTACTTTAATTACATTTCAAATGTTATCACCTTTCCTGGTTTCCCCTCCAAAAACCTCCTTCCCCTCCCTGCCTGCTCACCCACCCATCCATACCTGCTTTCTGGCCCTGGTGTTCCCCTACACTGGGGCATAGAGTCTTCCTAAGACCAAGGGCCTCTCCTCCCATTGATGACCGACTAGGCCTTAAGACATTCTTATTACTCACTTTTCTTCTATACTCCTTACACGTTTTATACAAACCCTCTTCTCTGGAGTGGCACTACACACTCACTAACTTTCACGGGCCACCATAGTCATGCTAACAGTACATCATCTATCATAATTGCTTGGCATTCAATTCATCACCACTAGCCTAATGAGACCTCTTCCAGCAGGGTTTTTTTTTATTCTTTCCATATTTCTAAGATTTTGGGTAATAATTAGATGTATCCAATTATTTCTATTTTCTTAAATAGATAATTTCCAGTATTGATCATTTCCAGTAAATGTCTTGTCTTCCTGAGATCTGTGTGTGGACCTCACAAAAGTGTTGATAGGCCGAAGTATTTCTTCATTGTGTTCACTTGAACCTGGATAGGTACTCGTGTGTGTGTGTGTGTGTGTGTGTGTGTGTGTGTGCACATGCATGTGTGTATATGTACATGCATGTGTGTGTGCACTTGAGTGTATATGTATATTTGTTCTTTTTAATAGTTGCTATTGTTTTTTAACCTGCATATGTACTCATGTCTGTGTGTGCACATCTGAGTATATATGTATATTTGCTCTTTTAAAAAGTTGCATATATTATATACACATATATACACATATTTATCTGAGGACCCAACTCTGAGACACAAAACTCACTGATGGAAGACGAGAACTACCCCAGATTGTCTTCTAACCTCTACATTTGTGCTGGAGCACACTCACATACATTTGCTTCCCTAAGGCCTTAGTTCACAGTAATCTTTCTAAAGCAAATGGAATCTGAGTAGTAACCTTTTCTATAGGCATGTAAGAAGGGCATAGCTGATGCCCCAACCCTAGGAGAGACCATATTTCACTGATGTTTAGAAAATTAATAGGGAAAATTTTAGAGCTACTCAGAAAATGTTAGAGTTGGTGATATTCAGTGTTTTGTATTGCCTTAGCTAAACAATTCAGTCTAAACTTAATCCTGCAAGCAGTTTACTGTAATGTTATTTTTGAAGCTGATAATTTCATGCAAATAATGTCCTTCAGCATCATTGATCTTTGGCTAGTGTGGGCGGCCCCTTGCAGCTGTGTTAAGTCTTATGCTTAGCACTCAGCATTTGGCTTAAGGCACTGCACTCACTCTCTTAGGCATATTAATTGTTTAATAAAAGTCTCTCTCACCTTTGTATACTGCATGCCCAACACTGTTGGTTAGAACTTAAGGCCCTTACTCAGCCTGTATAAGGAACAGAGAAACCTTAACAAGATCCTTCCCCCCCCCAAAAAAAAACAAAACAACAACAAAAAAACAAACAGAAAACAAAAAAACTTAGCTTTATTAAATCCCAGCCATTTATAATTTCCTACTTGCCCTTCAAAAACCTATATAAAATGTTTATTCATAGAAAATACTAGACTATAACCATTTGACTAATCCTAACCCTTTTCCAAGAGACTTATATCTATAGGTTTTTGAGATTCTCTACAGACTAAGCAGAAATTTCTTAGTGTAAAACAATGGCATTTGTATTCTCAAAAATCTCATTATGTTTAGTTGTCTTTAACTTGTTGAATACATGAAGGAGAAACCTTCATTAAACTGTTGATAGTTATAATGTAGGAGGTTGTGTTGCCAATCAGGACAATTTTATTAGAGAAAAGCTGTTCATGTTTGGAGAGTGCCAGCAGCCACCCACAGGGGGATGGAGAAAAGGGGATGCTTTTTTAAAATTTTGTGTTTTAAAATTGTGCTTTAATTAGGGTTTTATTGCTGTGAAAAGACACCATACCCAAGGCAACTCTTATAAGTGAAAATATTTAATGGGGGCTGGCTTATGGTTTCAGAGGTTCAGTCCATTAGTCCATTAGTCCATTAGGTGGGAAGCATGGTAGCATCCAGGCAGACATGGTGCTGGAGAAAGAGCTGAGAGGTCTACATTTGATCTGCAGGCAATAGCAGGGGACTGAGTTCTACACCAGGGATAGCTTGAACATAGGAGACCTCAAAGCCTGAGTGACAAACTTCTCCAAAAAGGCCACACCTACTTCAACAAGGCCACACCTCCTAATAGTGTCACTTCCTATGAGCCAAGCATTCAAACACATGAGTCTATGGGGTCTATGGGGGCCATACCATTCAAACCACCTCCTCCTCCATTTTCTCCCTCCAGCCCCTTCCAGGACCTTCCTTTGGTGCCAAACATCTCAAGTTGACCACCTCTTTGGTTTTTTTGATTAGTCTTGAAATAGAAAGAGTGACAGCTAATCAAGAAAAGTCAAAGCACTCCCCAGAATGGACGTTGGTTAGTGAGTTGAGAAAGAGCACAAAGTCTGCATTCTCATTTCAATATAGTAGACTACAACTAAACGTTGTAACTCAAGCCAAAGAGTTGGAGAAAATAATTGGCATACATTCTTCTGACGCAGGTCACCATCTTAAATGTATAATTAACGTGGAGCTCTTAAAAAGATGAAAAACCCCAACTGAAATGGCAAAGTGCGTAAAGAAATGCTCATCAGATGAAACTCTCATGTGCCAAATAAGCACACAAATAGCCTCTCGGTCTTAGTCACTAGAGAAATACAGCTTCATAAAAAGGGACCACATACTTGGCTTCTCAAATAGACTCAGTTCAAAGCACTAATCACCCAGCACTGGCTGGGATGCTGAACCAGGTCTCCATACACTGCGTGACTTTTGAGAAGGATTTGCTACTAGCTTTCCAGGACATTCAACATATATCTACTTGAAGATGCAACAATATGTCTACCCAAACAAATAATGATAAGACCAGTTCTGGACTTAAAGTCCAGCTACAGAGTTAAAGCTTTGTGGGAAGCAATGCCAGCTGGTTTTATGTTTCAGTTCACACAAGTTACAGATATTTTGAAGAGGGAATACCAATTAAGAAAAATTTGCTACCAGATTGGGTTGGAAACAAGGCTTATGAGTCATTTTCTTATTGATGTTGGATGTGAGAGAGCCCAACTCACTGTAATGGGTGCCACCCCTGAGCTGGTGGTTCTGGCTTCTGCAGAAAAGAAGACTGAGCCAGCCAGAAAGCAAAACTACTCCGTGGCTCTGCACTGACTCCTGCATCCAGGTCACTGTCTTGTTGGAGCTCCTTCCCTGACTTCTCTCAATGATGGACTGTACTGTGGAACTCTAAGCTTAAATAATGCCTCTCCAGTACAAAACAAAACAAAAACCACAAATGGCACGTTCAGACATTGTGACTGTTTTTAGCTATTTGATCTATAGAAGTAAACCATTTGAAATATCGCAAATATCTACTGCATTCATGCCCTGCATACATACACGTGTATATGTTGCTTGAACCCAATACCTGTTGCTGGGTACTTTATAAAGGGGGTGTATTCAGCTCAGAGTTATAGAAGCTGGAAGTCTGAGTTGGACTGAAGTCATCTAGCCACTGGGGAGGCCTGCTGGCTGCACCATGGAGTAGAAGAAAAGCAGGTACAGATGGAACACCAGCCTGTGAGGTGGCCTCGTTTTGAAACAACTCATTCGCCCAAGAACTAACTCACTTCATGAGGTCATCTCAAGGCCCTGGGAGGCAGTGCCACCTCGACCTAATCACCTGACACTGAGCCCGACCTCTTAGAGGCTCTACCACCTCCATACTACCATGCTGGGGAGTGGTTTCTAGCCCGTGAACCTTCAGAGGGCAACCCCTGACACTTCAGCACCCACCACCCACTCAGGGGACTGAGAGTCTGCATCACCTCCACACACCAGAACAAGCCACTGGCTGAGACAGTAACATGGACAAACTTCCGGTGTTGTGGGAACTGAAGACAATGTATTCTGTCCTGTATATGAACTCCTGGAATATTTTTTCAGCTTTTTAGTTTTTTTCAGAGCTTCATCTAATTAGAGTTGAATGATGAACAGTCCTAATTTATTTGGTTGTTGGCCAAGTTTATTCTACCCCCACAGTACACCCCAAGAATGGAATCGGAGATTCACATTTCATTATAAATTTTTACACAGGAGAAGATACACAATTTATTTCAGGTAGAGGTTATCTCTCAGTGTCTTACCTTTGGAACATAGGCCTAGGTGATTCAGCTCTGAATATTTATTCTCCTCAGGAGAATACAAAGTCAAAAAATAGACCGCAGAATTGGGAGATTCTGACATTTGAATTTACTTCAGGCTGTTGTTTAAAAGTCAACTTCTTCCAGGAGGAAATAGTGTACAAAATATTTTTAATGCATTTTACGCTTTTGGCTATAATGAACTCATTGCTTAGTACATACCCAAGGGCAAGCAATGTGGCTGACTCCGTGTGCGCTCTTTAAATAGATACTGTAAATTATTAATAGTGTTTTTCAAGTTATATTAACTTTTGTGTTTCTGGTTCTCAGTTCCCACACTCAGGATAATTATTTCTTGCTCTATGCAATTACCTGTAAATTTTATACTTTCTTAACAGTTAAATAATGTACCATTATGTATGTGAACAATGTTTTCATTATCCATACAGCAGTTGACGGTCATCCAAGCTGTCTGCATTTTGGAAACAAAGCAGCAATGGACCTGAATAAGCAAGTATCTCTGAGGTAGGATGTGAATTAGCAAGTATCTCTGAGGTAGGATGTGAATTAGCAAGTATCTCTGTAGTAGGATGTATCTATCTGAATTTACATGGGACTCATATTTTCAAAGTTGTTCTTGATAGGTTTTTGGCTTGCATATTTACACATGCAAATAACCAAGTGTCTGGCTCCTGAAGTGATACTGGATTTTATTTTTTAGTTCCTGAGACCAAAATGATAGTGCCAAACTCTTGGGAGGAAGTCTTCTAATGGAAATTTTAGAAAACATTAGATGGTGGAGATTCCCAGTGGGCATTTCCTTTTTTTTTTTTTTTTTTTTTGCCCTTTAATCACTTTACATATGATCACAGATCCCCTTTCTTCCTTTCCTCCCAGTCCCATCCTCACAAATCCCTTCCCCCATTACTCCCTCCCTTTTCTGAGGAGAAGGAGAAACCCCACTTGGAGACCACCTTGCCCTGGACATCAAGTTACAGCAGGACTAAACTAAGCCTATTCTTGTCCACTGAGGCCCAACCAGGTAGTCCTGCTAGGGGAAGGGGATCCAATGGCAGAAACGGAGTCAGTGACAGACTGCCCTAGTTGTCAGGGAACCCACATGAACATCTGCTACCAGCATTTCCTTAGAAGAAACTTGTTTAATCATTCTTAAATATGCATAGTTCGGCTTGTGTGTTCTCTCCCAGAACTAAAGACGTTTCCATAGTTCAGTTGGGTTGGAGTTTTGAGTCTTCTGCATCTCTGTGAAGCAAAATATTGGCATCACCCGCCCTGCTCATATGTAGCAGATGTGCAGCTTGGCCTTCATGTGGCTCCCGAACAACTGCAACATGGGCTATCCCAAAAGCTGTTGCCTGAACATGGGATGTGTTCTAACTGGGTTGCCTTGCCTGGCCTCAGTGGGAGAGGAAGCACCCAGCCCCACAGACACTTTAAGTGCCAGGGTAGGAGGGTGACTTAGTTTGGGTTTTACTGCCGTGAAGAGACACCGTGACCAAGTCATCTCTTCTAAGGGACACCATTTAATTGAGGTTGGCTTACAGGTTCAGAGGTTCAGTCCTTTATCGTCAAGGTGGGAGCAGAGCAGCATCCAGGCAGGCAGGGTGCAGGAGGAGCTGAGAGTTCTACAGCTTCATCTGAAGGCTGCTAGTGGAAGACTGACTTCCACGCAGAAAGGATGATGGTCTTAAAGTCCACACTCACAGTAACACACCTACTCAAACAGGGCCATTCCTTCTAATAATGCCACTTCCTGGGTCGACCATATATAAACCATCACAGAGAAATAGGAAGAGGGACTCCAACCCTCTCAGAGGGGGAAGGGAGGGGGTGGGGGAAGGAGTGTGGGAGGGGGTGACCCAGAGGTGGTCAGTGAGAAGGATGTAAAGAGAATAAGTAAAAAATCTGAAGTAAAAAATTTTTAAAACAGTGGAATCATCTAGCTACACAAATTGTGGCTCCTGAAAAATCTTAACTTATTCAGGTATCTGAGAAAGCTCACCATGTTCCTATTAAGCCTTTATGATGTGGATTCTGTTTTTCTTAGGGAGCTGTATTCTGGATACATTTTTCTTTTCTGCTCAAAATGTTACCTTTAGTATTTTCAAGGGTCACACATATTGAAAATATGTTACTTTATAGCCATGCCCAATTTTATTGGCGGAAACTGTGAAATAAAGCAAGCAATGCGAATATTTGTCTGTGGAGGGTTGGCCCTGTGCCCAGCAGTTTATGGCCAATACAAAACGGTGGTGTTTTTTGTAAACTATTGGTTTTACATTACTTTATTGGTTGTGTGTGTGTGTGTGTGTGTCTTTGTGTGTTATCAGTCTTTTGCTTGTATATTATAATTTCTGATTTTGTGTTTTTAATGAGTTTACAGGTGAGAATGTGTAGTTTCTTAAGTTTTCTTTTTGCCTTTTTTTTTTTTGGTCCTGTTTGTTTCCTAAAGACAGACAGAGAGAAAAAAAAGGGGGGGGGGGCAGGCACAGAGTTAGGAGGGTAGGACAATGGGGAAGATCTCAAAAGAATTGGGGCAGGGAAAATTGTGATCAGAATATATTGTATGAAAATATTTTCCATTAAAAATATGTATATTGAAATAGTGTGTGTGTGTGTGTGTGTGTGTGTGTGTGAGAGAGAGAGAGAGAGAGAGAGAGAGAGAGAGAGAGAGAGAGAGAGAGAGAGACGAACTTGAATGGGCGGGTGTGTGTTAGGTGTGATTGAGGCATCTAGATTAGAACACAGGTTTACCTGGCTGTATGACTTGGACTGCATACTAGTTTTCTCTAACAAATGCTTAATTATATCCCTAAAAAGTGAGGTTTTGCTTCGTATGATTCCAATATGCGGTACGTGGGGTCCCAGAGTCTAAAACAAGAAGGCAACCCAGGGGTCTGCTTTCTCTTGGGACCGGATGGATGAATTATGTCTTGGTCTTCTTTCTGTTGCTGTGACAAAGGCAATGTGGGGGGGGGGATAAAGAGTTCATTTTAATTTACAATCCCAGAGTACACTTTACTGTAGAGAAGTCAAGGCATTAGGAACTTGAAGTAGCTGGTCACAGCACCACAGCCAAGTACAGACAGAGAATTAATGCATGCTTGCAAGTGCTCAGCTGGTCCCCCCTTTCCCTCAGTCTAACGCCCAGCCTTTGACATGATACTGCCTACATTCAGGGTAGCCTCCCATATTAGTTAACTCAGGCAAGAAAACATCTCATCAGGATGCCCATAGGCTAAACCCAATCCTAACAATTTCTCACGGTGACTCTCTTCCCCAAATGATTCAAAATTATGGCAGACTGGCTACCTACAAGGACTAACCATCATGTGTAGACATATTTGTTTCAGCCACTTCAGTTGCTATATCAGACAAGAATATTTTGTATCATATTTGGTTTAGAAAAACTATTCAACATTTCATTATATATTACTGGCATGTAAGCCTTAACTGTCTATTATTCTTTAGGTGTATATTTTCAAAATTTTGACAGTTACTTCCCCATGATCTCAAATATAATGTGGCCATAGTAAAGAAGTGAACTTTTATGTCTGTTGAGATACTTAAGCATTACACGGACACCTTTTCCCATTACCTCCCTTATTTTAAGTATTAACATGATGCTAATTCGTTCCATCAGATATTCTCTGTGCTTAAACTCTTACAATCCAATGAAGTTCCTAAAACATGGGAGTCATCTCTATCAATTATTTAGCACCATAGTGCCTGTCACAGAGGAAAAAGAGTCCATAGTTCTTAAGTATGAATAATCACATGGCAAAAAAAACCCCTAATTTCCTATCATTTTTCATCCAAGTTCTTTGCTGTGCTTCTCTTTAGAACTATTCTTTTTTGCAAAAGTTCCTCTGACGCTAAAGGCCGTCTGGTTCCATATAATTTCCTGCTATAAATTTGTGGGCTAGAATATGATCCTGCTCTATTTCTTGCTACATCATCTAATCTCTTATAGACTTTCTAGACTGAAAATGTAGCAATAAAGAGACCCAGAGTTTTGGGCAGAGGAAGTGGATGGGTTTAAAAGTATGTGTTGTAATGCTTTAAAATGCCTGTTTATAAAAAAAAAAAATAAAATAAAAACTCAAGGTACCTAAAAAGTTAGCTTTTATAAAAAAGTTTACACTGAAAACATCAGAGAACAACAACGATGACAATAACAATAACAATAACCAAACAGAACAGAAATAATCAGATCCTGAATATGTCCATCTCCTTTCTTTTCTTTTCTTTTCTTTTCTTTTCTTTTCTTTTCTTTTCTTTTCTTTCTTTCTTTCTTTCTGTCTGTCTTTCTTTCTGTCTTTCTTTTTTTTTTCCTTCCTTTCTTTCTCTAGACAGGGTTTCTCTGTGTAACCCTGGCTGTCCTGGAACTCACTCTGTATTCCAGGATGGCCTTGAACTCAGAAATCCGCCTGCCTCTGCATCCTGAGTGCTGGGATTAAAGGTGTATGCCACCACTGCCTGGCCCCCATTTCTCTTTCTTACAGTGATAACTTTTACATTTTTAAATATTTCGTAGCTATTGCTACTTGTACCTTCAATATGGTTATGGCATGAGTTATTGGTCATTAATCTAATAGATAATATGCTTCTTCAGTTGGACCATAATCGCCGTTTCGCTTCCTTCCAGAGTAAGATGTGTTTTCTACTAGTTACTTGTAAGATTGAACAGCGCACTTTCACACTTTATGTTTCACCCATCAATTGTACTTCTCTACCTTCTTAAAGTGTCCCATCGTCACTTCTACCTAGAGCCAGCTATGAGTACACACAGCATTTCTGGGTAAATTAGAAACAGATGTTCTTGAAAGGGTCACATGACTAGCAGCTCCTGTTTGCAGAGAAACCTTGTCTGGTCTCCCAGGTGTTGGTGCTCAGCCCCCATTGTGTTGATACCTGGACACCTTCACACAGTACAAACTGTCATCATGTACTGAACCCTGACCTGAACCCTCCCTCTCCTCAGTTACAGTCCAATTAATTGCCTTTTACATTTTAACCTTTGCATTTTATTTTATAAGCATTTTATTTTATTTTGCACTATGTATATAGATTGAATAGTAGTGTAAAGAATTTATTTCATTATACTACTGTGTTATTTCATGAGGACATTTTCTTTTTGTTGTATATCCTTTAATTTTCCTGAAATTGCTGTTTTTCATTTTTATTTTTGTCCTGGGTCCATTTCTCCTCATAGTTTTACTCAGCTGTAAAGTCCATGAACCACAACAATAACTAACATGGCAAGATATCCCCATCATACAATAGTGGTACTTATATACGAGGGGCAACCAACAATTGTCCAATTTTAATTAAGGTAATTGCCTAATTACCTTAATTAAAATGTGATTAATTGTAATTGTGATTAATAGAGAATTTATGCCTGGTATTATAACCTAGCCAATTACATTTGGCTGATGAGATCACAGCCCCTGGAAGACAACACCCTACTGCCACTTTCCTAAACATACATAATTTCTGTGAACAAATTATAATTATAACAATTATATTTATGATTGCGTTTTAAAAGCTCATCCTTACAACCACAGATGAGGGTGCTTAAGGCCCCTAATTAAAGAAGCTTCTCTCTGCAGCAGATGGAGACGATTATAGAAACCTACAATGCGTCTAAATGCAGAGGACAACAGACTGTGGGATGCCCAACACTAACTGATGAATCTATAATGCAACCCCTACTCCTAAGACTCAGAGAACATTACAGAAGAGGAGACAGAAAATAAAAGCCCAAAGACTAAGGTATCTGTTGCAAAATAGTGTCTTCTATACATAATAGAAAAGCTACAGCCAGGAAACCTAAAATATATAATTGTCTGAACAAGACCTGAAGAATGACAATAGCAATTGTCATGGCAACATGGATGGGGGGAAATTTCATGGGCCCCAACACACTAGAGAAGGAGCTACAGGTGAATTAATAACTTGTGAGAGAGGAGAGGAGAGGAGAGGAGAGGAGAGGAGAGGAGAGAGAGAGAATCTTCTTAAAAGAGGAACCCAACGACAGTCTATCAAATTCCAACTGCTTAGCCTTAAAAACACATGCATGAGATGGACATTAAATGGACTCAGCAGATTGCATGTGTGTGTGTGTGTGTGTGTGTGTGTGTGTGACATGAATAAGAGGACATGAATTTAAGAGGGAGGGGAGGGGACTTGGGATGAGTTGCAGAAAGAAAGGAAAGGTGGAAATGATGAGTATAGCATGTGTATAGGAAAGTCTAGAAATTAAAAAGAAAAGTCCTATGTATTCTTGTTTTTCCTCTAAAGTCAAGAGAACAATGTTACCTTAGTTGTTTTTCTCATTGTTCGTGCCTTGTGGACACCAGCAAATTCTATCATGTTGACTTTATGCTGTATCCAGCCTCTTTCATATCATACCTGGGAAACTATAATTCTCAGGATACTGGTAGTTCCCACTTTATTGTTTACTGATGTTTCTAATCTCACTTGCCCAAAGGCTCATCCTGGTTCATTGTCATGTGATAATAGCTAAAAGCAAAAGAAGGCTTTAGAAGCACCATTCCATGATGCAGGGAAGAGCAGCTAACCCCAAGGAACAAAGAGCTTACTTAAATTGTTTCCATTACCTAATTGGGGACAAAAATGCATTGAAAACCTTTAGTGTATGAGACATAGGAGGCACAGTAGAAAACAGAACAGGCAAGGTCTCTCTCAATGTACAGCTTCATTCTGGAGGTTTCCAGACAGACTCAGATAGATCAGTACTTCTGGCTGGAGTACCTCTCAGCAGAACACACCTCCGGTCTCACTCTCTTGTCCAAAGTAAAAAGGTCTCCTGTGAGAATCAAACAGAAAAGGCTTGGTGCGATTTTGTTCTCCAGCCCAATAGCTGCACGGTTATTTGGTATCTGTCTTTATGGAGTCCCTCTAAGTGGATGATCAATGAGAAGCAGATGGAGTTTGCATTCAAGTAGACTAAGTGTGCTTCAACGTTGAAGAATATCCACCCAACATCTTAAAGTGAACGCTGAGAGGCAGGTAAATGTCATTTCCTGGAATAGAGTGTTTTCTTTTTTTCTTTTTTTTATCATGGAACCTCTTGTACTCATTCAATAGCACATAGGACCAGGCAAGGAGAGCCAACATTGCTGTTTTCTGATTACAGGCTTAATTCACCAGATTATCACTCCAAACTTCCTAACGGTCACACAACAGGCACAAACTTAGAAGTTTTCCAGTTTAAACTCTGTGTATAAAACTCTTCACATGACACGACAGTTGTTGGCAGTTGTTCTCTTTCCTCTTAATGAGGCTGGCAGCAGCCACTAGAGGCCCTCCAAGTCCAGACTTGGAAGTAGAATGCTAAACCGTTCTGGGCAGCATAGCCAACCTACAGATAAATATCCAGCGATTACTCATTCCAAAACACATATTTGGCAGTCATCTACACAACTGGCATATTAAACACCTGCAATCTGTTCAATAAAAGGAAGTTTTTTTTCTGGAGGGCACCATGCAAAACCAACAATGATTTCTGTATTCATCTGTTTACTTTTTATGGCTCTCCTGACATTTCTTTTTTTCTTGATAGTTTTCTGCTTAAAAACAAACTTGCTATGTCCCCTGTCTCTCGTGAATGATATCACACACTGGCAAGGATGGCAGTGCTCCTTAGTGTGAGTGGCACTCATGGTTGCTCATAGAGGATCTGATGAATAGTAATGCTGACCTGAGCTAAGCCCATGATACACTGAACGTATCATGGCGGTTGAGGCTGAGAGTCCTGGGCCATACTTCTGTAGCCTACCCTGTGGATGCCTGTGTGCTCTAAGATTCTGAAACAGAGTAGAATAGAACTTAATGTTCTGTCTGGTTCTCCTGCTCTAAAGCAGAAGTCACATTCGTGTGGGTTGGATCGTTTGAAGTTTAAAAGCCAAGCAACCTGTTGAAGGTACTGATAGGGCATAAATGTGGGGCATGGGAATATTTTCAACTCAAAATTTTCAAGACCCAGCAAGGAAGAGTTAAAACCTCCCCACTAAACACTACCTCAACACTGAGTATTTATAGTGATGGTGTTTTCCCTCAGTGAACCTCATTCTACTTCCTGAGTGCCTGAGAACAGATCCCTAGATGTCAACTTTCCTTTCCATCCTTCGCGTGTGTGTGTGTGTGTGTGTGTGTGTGTGTGTCTACTGTAGCTTCAGACATACCACAACAGAGCTTCAGATCCTATTATAGATGGTGGTGAGTCACCATGTGGTTGCTGGGAATTGAACTCAGGACCTCTGGAAGAACAATCAGTGCTCTTTACCTCTGAGCCATCTCTCCAGCCCATCCATCCTTCTTTCTTAAGACGTCACATTATCTTCCTTTAAAAATAATTAACGTGACATCCTTCTGCTTCCCCACCCCCACTCCTCTAATGCTTCTCTATTATCACTTAATGAAGTTTAGCCACCTTTATAATATGTTAATCAAAGATTCGTCATTGCTTTCTCTCCAACCAAAGCTCTCCTAGCATATTTTCCACTTCGCTTTTTACTAGCCTATCTGAAGAATGCTCATTGCCTCTGATACAGTTCATCTATGTGAAATAATCCCAATGGTTCTCAACCTTCCTAGAGCTGCAACCCTTTAATACAGATCTTTGTGTTGGGGTGACCCCAACTATAAAATTATTTTTTATTGCTACTTTATAACCATAATTTTGCTACTGTTATTAATTATGGTATAAATATAGGATATGGAGGCAGGAGATCTGGTATGTGATCCTTGCAGGGATTGCAACACACAGATTGAGCACCATTGCTTCTGCAATAAGTAGTTGCTTACAGAGGCTCAGTGTTCACCATGCTCTCTGAGTCTCTTTTGGGATGCGGAGTAAACCTAACGCAGCAGGGGCAACTTTTCTTTCTTTTTTTTACTCATTATTTTGTTTATTTACATTTCAAATGTTGTCTCCTTTCCTGGTCTCACCTCCACAAACCCCCTATCCCTTCCTCCCTCCATTTTGTCTCCAAGAGGGTGCTCCTCCACCCACACACCCTCTCCTGCCTCACTGCTCTAGCATCTCCCTACGGTGAGGCATCAAGCCTCTACAGGACCAAATGCTTCCCTTCCCATTGATGCCAGATAAGGCCCTCCTCTGCTACATATGCAGCTGGAGCCAAGGACCCATCCAGATGTACTCTTTGGTTGATGGTTTAGTCCCTGGGAACTCTGGGGTGGTGGTGGGGCCCAGTTAGTTGATATTGTTCTTCCTATGGGGCTGCAATCCCCTTCAGCTCCTTCAGTCCTTCCCCTAACTCTTCCACTGGGGTCCCTGGGCTCAGTCCAAAGGTTGGCTGTGAGTATCTGCATCTGTATTGGTCAGGTGCTGGTAGAGTCTCTCAGGAGACAGCTATATCAGGCTCCTGTCAGCAAGCATTTCCTGGCATCAGCAATAGTGTCCGTGTGTGGTGTCTGCAGATGGGACGGATTCCTAGGTACAGCAGTCTCTGGATAGCCTTTCCTTCAGCCTCTGCTCCATTTTTTGTCCCTGTGTTTCCTTTAGACAGGAACAATTCTGGGTTAGAAATTTTGAGATTGGTCAGTGGCCCCACTCTGAAACTTTTCATCTTTATGAGTCATCTATGTTTTTCTCTTCCCTTCTAGGGCTCAAGAATCTCTGAGGACAATAAATGTACTATGTTACTGAGGAGATAGGCTGACATATCTACTTATTAGCCATTTGCAAGGCACCCTAGAGCTTGTTGGAGTCACCAAAGAGGAGTATGACATTTCATGTTTACTGTCAAGAAATTCCTTTATTAGCTGTTTACTTCAGTCACCCCAATTTGAATATGACTGCAAGCATTTACAATGGCACTAGCAGATTACTTCTTTCCAATTACTTAGACAGATGTACTGGCTAGCTTTGTGTCAACTTGACACAGCTGGAGTTATCACAGAGAAAGGAGCTTTAGTTGGGGAAATGCCCCCATGAGCTCCAGCTGTGGGGCATTTCCTCAATTAGTGATCAAGGGGGAGAGGCCCCTTGTGGGTGGGACCATCTCTGGGCTGGTAGTCTTGGATTCTATAAGAAAGCAGGCTGAGCAAGCCAGGGGAAGCAGGCCAGTAAAGAACATCCCTCCATGGCTTCTGTATCAGCTCCTGCTTTCTGACCTGCTTGAGTTCCAGTCCTGCATCCTTTGGTGATCAAAAGCAGTATGGAAATGTAAGCCAAATAAATCCATTCCTCCCCAACTTGCTTCTTGGTCATGATGTTTGTGCAGGAATAGAAACCCTAACTAAGACAACAGATTAATTCAGAAAATTGTATTATTTATGCTGTATTTTGGATTTGACCTGCTGCTTGCTCATGTCACTTGGTAAGAAAATATGTCCAGAATTCTGTAAGGGAAAATACTTCTTTTCTTTCTTTTTTTATTGGATTTTTTTTACTTACATTTCAAATGTTATCTACTTTCCAAAGTATGAATAAGTCCAAGATTCTGTTCTTGATGTTTACACTTTGTCCTAAGGAAATGCGTTGGGAGTATCTGGCTCATTGTATCTTAAACTTTCTGCGGTGTTTGAAGCAGTGATATGTAGGAGAACGGTAAGGATGGAAGAAAGGAGGGAAAGACAGGGCAAGTAACACTAATGACCTTTGAAAATTCCATATGGGACCTACTACTCTATGAGCTTTCTAAAACATACATGCGGAAACATACATGTTTGAAACATACATGTATACAGAAGTATTTAAATAGAGTTGCCCTTTCCTGGGGACAGCACTATTCCCAGGCAGCATAGGCTGTCAAACAAAAATGCTACTTCCATATGAGGGTTATTGTTCAGTGATGTCCTATAGACTCCTAAATGGACATGAAGAAATCAAGCTGGTGTTGATCTGGAAGCTTCGTCCCTACTGGCTAGCTTCTTCAGTGCTGGAAGGTTCTATATGCTATAGGAGAGAAAACGGAATTAACAGTCATTCACTGTTGTAAAGCTTCAATAGCTCCTGGCCTGGCAAAAGAGACCCACTCATGTGAGAGTGACACCAACGTTTTGAGAAGAACCAGTCACTTTCTGCATTGTTCCAAAATCTTTTTGCTTCCTCAGTGTAAACATAATCCTTTACTTGCCTTCTTAGCTAACATATATAAACCTTAAAGGAGCCTCTCCTTGAAATTCAACACTTAAAAAGGTTAAAATGGCAAGGTTTGTGTTGTATACATTACCACACCATAAGTATATATAGATAGACAGGTAGATAGGTAGATAGATATAGATATAGATGATATAGATATAGATAGTATAGATATAGATATAGATATAGATGTATACATATATTTAATGATCTAGAAGGCGTCTTTGCAAACAGCTTGGTGCATTGGCACAGTTATAATCCACGTACTTGTAAAGAAGAGGTAGAAGCATTGTGAGTAGACATAGGTACACCCTCTACCCCCCAAAAAAGAAGAGGAAGAAACAAAAAGAAAGAAAGAAAGAAAGAAAGAAAGAAAGAAAGAAAGAAAGAAAGAAAGAAAGAAAGAAAGAAAGAAAGAAAGAAACAAGGAAAAGACAAGAAAGGAGAATGAGGAGTAAATAGAAGGAGGAGAGAGGACAAACACCCACATCTTCCCTCCCAACACTGTGATTTGATTGCTCTGTGTGGAAGGCCCACGGCCTACTCAACATTCTATATGGTCATTTGGCCTGCAGGGTTGTTAACCATGATTCCATTATTGTCAGCCATTCCTCTGCAAGTTATCCTATACATCTCTGCTTCAGAAAGTCCCACACTGTTCTGTTCCATCACTACCTGATCTGATACCATCACCTACTCCCATTACTACATTTCTGTCAACTGTCCACTGTTAATTTCCATGAATGGTGAAGGCTCTGTTGCTTTCATAGTAAATATCTATTATTAATTTGAATGGTTGGCAAATAAATAACAAGAACAAGTACAAGCATAGTATAAATCTGAATTCTCAGGGCTAGAGAAAAATCTATACTTGCAAAATTATGAAGTTTTGCATGTAGAATATACAGCTTTTCTTTGTGGGCCATGTCCAGAAGTGTGAAATTCCAATATCAAAACACCATTTCTTTGGACTGAAAAAATATAAATGTAAGTATTCATAAGAGACTGGTCTGACAGTACATTTTTTGTTAGTTTGTCTCACACAACCAAAAAAAAAGTTGGATGAGTAATTCCCAAGACAGACAGAGAGAGAGAGAGAGAGAGAGAGAGAGAGAGAGAGAGAGAGAGAGAGAGAGAGAGAGCTGAAAACACTAGACACCTTGTGAGCAGCAGAAAGGTGCCCAAAGCCAATGCTTTTGATTTCATCATTCCCTTGACACAGATGTGATGTGTGAGCATATGATAGTGCACTTGTGAAATCTTCATTATGGGAAGGGGAAATACTGTATAGGGTTGCAAATACCTTCTAAGATTAGCTAGCTCTCACAAAACTCCTTCAGTTCAAAACTGTCACACCGAGTGACCTAAAAACTTGCTTTATCAAGTATGGGGAAAAAATTTAAAGTTACAGAAGTGACATAATGGCAGAAACATCAGGATATAGAGAGATTGTGAGTTGGGGAAAAGTCAATAGATCCACATACAGATAAACATACACATACATTACTATGCACAGTACATAGTGTGGAAACATTTTCACTGACACAGAAACTGAGCATATGAAGTTCTTATTTTGCTCATAGATAGGCATATAGATAATCTGGCTGGAAAAATCCTGGTATAAATAGCAGTTATCTCTAGGTCACAACATTTGAGGTAATTATTTTCCTTTATATTTATTAGATGTAAAAATCCAAATTTCACTTATATAGCTTCTATACATGGCTTATTCTTTAAAAGACTAAAAGTGTAAATTTTTCTGTCATCAGAAATATAAAATCTTGAATCTTTTTTCAATCAGAAGCTCCTGACAATGACTGTTTATTGTGATGAAATGATATAATCACCTAGAGCAGAATTTGAAGGAATTTCAAGGGCATCTGAATTCAAAGCCCAAGAATATAAACTCACACATGACCAGAAACTGGATTATTAAAATTTCAAAGGAAGATGAAATGAATGACGCAGATACTACTTGATAAAAGGACGTGACTGAAGGATTTCCAGTCCAATAAAGTAGGTCCAGTGAAGCCTCTGCAACTTTCCTGAGTCATGAAAACCAAAGTAACTGTATCTATGGTTCAAATAGGCCACAATCAAGGAACAATAAAATTACTCTGTGTCTGCCATCTTTGTCATTCTCAAGGGCGATGCTTGAAAGGAGCACGCGTTAACCCTGACTGGTGGCAAGGTGGACTGGGGCATGCCACGACCTGAGAGCCCACACAAGCATTAGGCAACGCTATTCTCCTATTGGCTTGTATTTCTATTGCTAGGGGGACTGTGCAAATCAGATAAATGTCAAACTCCTAATTCACCCAGACACAGCTTTTACAGCAGTGAGGCCAATCTAATTATCTCAGAGCAGGGACAGTGGGTGGAGAGATGAGGCAACTTTCCACTGGAAAAACAAACAAACAAACAAAAGAAATACAGAACTCTCCAGCATCATCTATGGAGCGAACACATGGCTTCCAGCCAACCTCAGTGTCTAACTCCTGTCTCCAAGCCCAAAGCCACCTCTTGCAAAATGAAAAGACCAGCTTCCCACGAGAGCTAGACCGAGCTTTGGGTGAGTTAACGTTTGCATATGTTTTTCCTTACTTCATTTTATGATTCTGGGGATTGAACCAAGGAATCCATCCTTGCACGGCAAGTGCTCTGCCCCGCCCAGCACATTCTCATCCCTCCTTTTGCTTGCTAGTTTGAAACAGGATCTCACTAAGTCCCTCATGCTGGTCCCAAGTTTACTCTGCAGCCCAGGGAGGACTTCAATGTGTGATCCTCCTGCCTCAGCCTCCTGAGCAGCTGGAGCTACAGGACTGTACCACCAGGCCTGGCTCTATGCTAAATTTTTACTGAAAACAAGGCCCTCCCATGTGTCAGAGAAGCTCCGAAGACTAACAGCCAGCCACTGCCGCGAGCAACTTGTAATTCTGAACACTATTTAATTTGTCGGTCCACTTATATCCTCTCCATGTATAACAGCACATAAGTATAGAAAGATTAAGTAACTTGATCTAGTTACACAGCAAATTCATCGCAAGTCTGGGACATATTAGTAAGAAGTCTTTTCTTTTACAGCCACACTGTATCCTGAGAGAATGGCTTGTATGAATCTGACCAGGTAGAACAATATTTTTTTAAATTTTTTATTATTATTTTCTTTATTTACATTTCAAATGCTATCCCGAAAGTTCTCTATAGCCCCCCCCAACCCCTGCTCCCCTACCCACCCACTCCCACTACTTGGCCCCTGCTTGTGGACGTTGTACATCGTGGTGCGCACTAGGCTCCGCACCACGATGTACAACGTCCACAAGCAGCTTGTTGACAGTGTCTTTTGCCTTACAGAAGCTTTGCGATTTTATGAGGTCCCATTTGTCAATTCTTGATTTTACAGCACAAGCCATTGGTGTTCTGTTGAGAAATTTTTTCCCTGTGCCCACATCTTCAAGGTTTTTCCCCACTTTCTCCTCTATCGATTTCAGTGTCTCTGGTTTTATGTGGAGGTCTTTGATCCACTTAGACTTGAGCTTTGTACAAGGAGATAAGAATGGATCGATTCTCCTTCTTCTACATGATAACCACCAGTTGTGCCACCACCATTTGTTGAAAATGCTGTCTTTTTTACACTGGATGGTTTTAGCCCCCTTGTCAAAAATCAAGTGACCATAGGTGTGTGGATTCATTTCTGGATCTTCAATTCTATTCTATTGATCTACATGTCTGTCGCTGTACCAGTACCATGCAGTTTTTATCACAATTGCTCTGTAGTACAGCTTAAGGTCAGGCATGGTGATTCCACCAGAGGTTCTTTTATTGTTGAGAATGGTTTTTGCTATCTTAGGTTTTTTATTATTCCAGATGAATTTGCAAATCGCCCTTTCTAACTCTGTGAAGAATTGGGTTGGAATTTTGATGGGGATTGCATTGAATCTGTAGATTGCTTTTGGCAGGATGGCCATTTTGACTGTTAGTCCTGCCAATCCATGAGCATGGGAGATCTTTCCATCTTCTGAGATCTTCAATTTCTTTCTTTAGGGATTTGAAGTTCTTATTATACACATCTTTCACTTCCTTAGTTAGAGTCACACCAAGGTATTTTATATTATTTGTGACTATTGTGAAGGGAGTTGTTTCCCTAATTGATAGAACAATATTTTATCTTCTTCATGGCAGAAATGGAATGAGCTAAAGAGACAAAAATAAATAAATAACCAAGTGGTGAAAGATATGGGGGATCAACTCATGAAGAGTGGGGCCCACTCTGGCTCCATCCATACAGTAGAATATTACTTGGTGAGAAAAAGCAACAAACACCTGACTCCAACGTTGTCACAAGGATGAGTCTCAAGTGCAGTGTGACAAGTGATAGAAGCCAGCCATGAAGGCTGTATTTTGTACAGTTCAATAGGATAGGACAGTCTGGAGAGAGCAAACCTTAGAGAAAAGCAGCTTCTAGACTTTGACTTAAGAGTAAGGGAAACCATCAAGCTGTTTCAAAGAACTTAGGGGTGTGAGTTTTACATGTATTGTCAGGAATCTCATGACACTAAACACACTAAAAACTGTGAACTTTGCTTCATGTAAATTACACTTTATTTTAACAGAATTCAGAACATGAAGCAGAGCAGTTTGAAAACTCTGCTTCCTTTGTTTGGAATCAAGTTACTGTGCAGCCTTTTCTATGAATATCATATTTATGATGTATAGCCCAGTAAGGGTTGTTTTATTTTGACCTGGAGCTAGTTGAAAATTTACTTTAGAATCATGCCTTGAAAAATTAGTCCTAACTGGACCTGGTAGTACAGGACTCTAACCCCAGCTACCTGGGAGACTACAGCTAGAGGATCACAAATCCAAGGCCCTTCTGAATCTAAAGAGTGAGTTTAAGGCCTGCCTAGGCATCTTGGCAAGACCCTGTCTCAAAATAATATTCATATCTGTATCTGTCTTTATAGCATCTATTTGTATCTGTATCTTTAATGGATAGAAGCACACACACACGCACACACACATATACACACACACATGTCCATAATAAACACATACACACATAAACACACACACACATATATATATATATATATATATATATATATATATATATATATATATATGTTTATTATGGACATGTGCCTGGGATATAGCTCAGTTGTAGTAAGGCTCTTGCTTAGAAGCACAAGAACCTAGGATTCAATCTCTATTACAAAAATAAAGAAAAGAAATTTAGTTCTAGATCAATAGAATACAATGAATTAGAAACTCAGATTGATATTAAATACATTAATATCTGAAGGAAAAGAGAAAGTTATTCTTTACAGCAGATTCCAACTTATGGTAGCTGACTTGTCAAGTTGACTCAGAGCCATGTCTATGAGAGCTCTGTAGAGATGATTAGCTTAGGAGAGAGGATCCCCTCTCAAAGAAGATAGCACCTTTCAGCTGGCAGCCTAGACAGATGTAGATCGGGCTGAGGAAAAAACAGCCTGGGCAGGCCAGACTTTGTTTCTTCTTTCTGAGTGTGTGTGTGCGTGTGTGTGTGTATGTGTGTGTGCGCACATGTGTGCGTATGCACCCATGACTTGCTACTGCAACCCTCTGCTGATGTCAACCTCTAGCCCCCTGCCCTTTAGAACGCAGACTCAAAGCCAGTGATTCTCCTGAGGGCTGTCCAGCATTCAGCACCTGGGCAGGACTGCTGAGGCATTCTCGCTTTGTGGGGTGAGAAGCCGCCCTGTTCTCTGCCTCGCCAGCCTGCAGACAGCCTAGTTGGATCACCCAGCCCCGTAGTGGAAGCTAATCTCTTTTAATAATATGTATGCCTTCCATTCTGTTTCTCTGAAATGAGACCTACTAAGCATTCTCTACTCTTGTCCCCCTCTATGCATAAGACGTTTTTAAGTATAACCCAGGCATATACAGATACACAAATCAAATGCTTACTGATAATAAATTACATATTTATATACACATTAGCAGTTATTCCAGAGAAAACAAAACTTGATGATAATGGGGTGGATTTTCATGTTTATTTGTATGTAAAAAAAAAAACATTAAATCCTGGATGGATATTTGATACTGGAGGACGTACATCATCTTCAGTGGTTTCCATGGTTGATCAGAATTTCAGTTTTCTAATCTGTAGAGCTGAGAAAGTGACTTCACCCTACGTACACAGCACAACGTGGCAGACGCTTGTTTAGGCACATTTCAGAGATGGTTGGAAATCCCAAGTCAAACTGCATTTAACAATTTTAAAATTACGATTTAATTGTGTGTGAGAGAGAGAGAAAGAGAGACAGAGACAGAGAGACAGAGACAGACAGAAACAGAGAGACAGAGAGAGACTATTAGAAGAGAACATTCTGGAATTGGTTCTCTCCTTCCACCATATGGGCCCTGAGGATAGAACTTTAGTTAGGATAGGCAGTAAACTCCTTTTAGTTACTGAACCATTTAGTTGGTCCCTTTAGTTTAGTTTAGTTTTTTTTTTTTTTTTAAGGAAACTTGAATCAGCAGCTCCAACATTATAACCAACCATTCTAACACAATACCACCAGAAGACACACTAATCAGTAAGTTCTAAACAAGTTGACGAGTGCTTGATGAACATTACAATACCCCCACATGCTTCTCAAATGTGCTTATTGCTTTTAGTACTAGCCGGAGAGAGAAAACTATATAGCAAGAAACTTTAACGAACAATCATGGCTAACATTCACAGTGCTGAGTCAAATTGACAAATTCATGCTCCCTGATGTGATATGATGTGCCAAGTACACCTTACCAGGTCCTGTTCCTGCCACCCCCCCCAAAAAAAGCATAAACTGAAACTGAATCTAATTGTGAGGAAGGAGCAGACAAAGCGAAACTGAAGAGCATTTTATAAACTAGGCTGTGCTCGTCTAAAATGACAAATCAGAAAAAAAAAAAAAGTTCATAAAAACCCAGTTCAAGAACATGAAGGAGAAATGACAACTGAATGTCATCTCTGAGCCTTGTGATTAGATGTGAGACTGAGAGAAAGAGCAGTAAAGAACATCATTAGAACAGCTGATGAATTCTGAAAAGGTCCTTTCAATCAGGTGAGAGAATCATTGCCTGGGGCCAACCCCGGCTGAGGGCAGAGCTTGGAGCAGGTGGATATGAGAGCAGCAAGGGAAGAATCAGACACAGGACTTCATTCAGCTTCTTTTCATGAGAGATCAGACCTACAGGAAGCTCATCTCGGTATGGCCTGGCCTACTCTGACAAACTGTGTCTCTCACAGACTTTATTTACATATAAAATCGTTTCCTCAGAAACTTTGTTCATTGATTACACGGCTTTTCGAAATGCATTTTCTTCTAAAGTCTTTCTTGATTACATAGGAATATTGAAAGAGAAATGAGGCAAGAAAACAGCATTTTCTTGAGAACAAAAATTGACATTGTGATAAAAATCAATTTTCTTTTAACTCATTATCTTCTTCCTTAAGACTGGTGTTGTAAAACCTTGTGGTTACAGAAATGTTAGACAGGATGATTCTACTGGAATTTGATTCTGATTCAGTTTGTAACAGAATTGATAGATCAAAAGTTATCACCCACTAGCTGTTATACCAAACGTGGCTTTCTACAAAAGTTCAATCTCTCTGGCCCTTATTAGCCCTTCTTTTCCTTCCACTATATTTCTTTTATATTTGGCACAAAACCACCCTCCTTTTTCTTTGATTCTTAAAATACTACACAGCCCCTTGCCTAAGCAAAGGTCTATTCTTTGTTTTTCTATAAGATCAGAACAGTTCTGGTCTAACAAGTCTGTTCAGGAAGACAGGCAGTTCACTGAGTCAAAATGCTTTCCTGTCATAAACCCTTATTTCAATATGATTCCTATCTTTATTACAATTTTATAAAGGATAGAAAAACATTATTCTGAAGTTGAACATGGAAACCTAGTAATTCAATTACAGCTTGTCAGCTTCTAGAATTTCCCTGTTTTTTCCTTTAATAATGTTTCTCAAATCTTTTGTCTCATGCAAATAACATTCATTAATGATCTATATGTATATCCAATAAGTTCTAATAAAGACACAATTTTCTGCATAACTGTTTTTTTCTGGGGAACTTTCATTAATTTAATTCTTGTTATACCAGCCTAGATAGATAGATAGATGATAGATAGATAGATAGATAGATAGATAGATAGATAGATAGATACTATGATCACAATAATATCTATTCATCTATCTACCTATCAGTTCCCCAGCCCGGCTCTGTGGCCCTGACTTTCATAATCATGATAGACCCAATAAAACTCAGCACCAAAGATAGTTTAGATAACCATTCTAATACAACCAGTTCATCCAACACTGCACTAGGGAGGCAATGACATTTGCTGTTATCATAGCAATGGCTTGGTCAAATGTCTGTGGGATTACCAGCCCAAAATAGCACAATAGCACCCAGCTGTTCTATAGGACAGTTCTGTTTGGTTAAGTTTTGGGGGAGTCTGTTTTTTTTTCCTTTGCTGTGTAGGTGGATGTTACAGTATTTGTGGGGAGCTGTCCTCACAATCGCTATGGCAAGATGGTACTGGCATCCGGTGTTCTAACTAGTAAACAAGCGGTCTGNGCATGTGCCGGGTAAATTTCCATCCCTTGCGCCCTGCCTGTCCCTTGGCATCATCTGGGCTGATAGTGAGCAGCCAACCAGGGAGCTACACGTCATAGGGGGAGAACATTTCCTATATAAGGGAGAGGGTTTTTCACCTCGGGGTCTCCGCTTTCCTGTAGCTTATGCATTGCCTCTCGAGATGCATTAAAGCTTTACTGCAGAAGGATCCTGATGTGTCGCGTCGTTCTTGCTGGCGAGACGGTAGCGCGGCGCAAGTATTAACACCAGAAAAGAAAAAGAAAAGTTTAAAGTCATTCAGTATCTTGGAGAATCAATAGTGGGACTAAATAAAATCTATCATTAAAAGAGTCTATGCCTGTGTCAGATACTTTTAAATGTATTACCAATGCACACTCATTAAATTGTTATATGGAAAGTGATGTTACTGTTCTCATCTTATGGATAGGGAATCCGGGGCCCTAAAAGGGAACCCGACTGATATGTAGAACCACTACTCTTTAGAAACTCCTAGAGTTTAATCACTAAGCACTAATAGCTCATTCGTGATTACTTACCCATAACATGAGTACATTAACTACCAACACACACAATTTAATCATAAAGACAGAAAACCTAACACAGCAAGAGCTTCTTCCAAACATGTATGGAGGAGATCTAAATAGACTCACCAAATTATAGGGGAAACAGAGGGCCATTCAGACATCTTTCATTATCAAAGAAGACTCCTGTTCTGGGGATGAATTACCTATAATTAATTGCCAGCCAAAGGAGCTTCATGAAAATCCCATAACAACATAGGCTGTTGTCAAGACTATAGGTGGCTTTCCACAAAGCCACAGCAAGGTCCTATTGACGAAGACAACACACAACTCATTGAACACAGAGGAGCTGAGCTGGTGCCCACGTAGGGTCTCCACCCCTACAGGCTAGTGTTCATTGTACTAGAAAGTACAATGAAAACTACTAAGGAAGAAAAATAAAAATAAATACCAGCCCAACTACAAAACCATTCATCTAATATGGTGACCTGCCTGAAAGATATCATTGTGCAATAGTGTCACAAAGCTTGTGGGAGTAGCCAACCCATATCTGATTTGAGTTATTGCCCATGCCATTAGATGCAGCCCATCCCCAGCACTGCTTGGCTAACCAAGAGCCTGAGACTAGACAGGCCAAGGACCTAGAGGAAAACCAAATACTACTGTTCTGGGGAAGAAATGTAGCAACAAAATGACTCCTAAGCACCTTCTCCTATACTCAGATCAATGCCTTCCTTAAGCATCCTCAGAGAAACTTCCTTCTGCAGTAGATGGGAACAGATAGAGAAATCCACAGCTGAACAATAAGCAGATAGCAAGAGACCTTGGAAGGCTTGGTCCTAAACGGGATGTCTCCATCAGTTTTCACCCCCTCACTGCTCAGGAAACCCTGCAGAAGAGGAGTTGGGAAGATTATAAGAGCAAAAGACTGACAGAGAACAACACTGAAACAGGGCCCTCCTACCACAGCCAGGGGCAATGCACGCAGGAACTCACAGAGACTATGGTAACAAGCACAGAGCCTGCAACGGTCTGAACCTGATAAGAATCCCAGCAGTGAGAATGAAAATCCACATCCCTCACCCGGAAACTTCCTCCAACTGATAATCACCGGCAAATGAAAAATTAGTTTTCTTTTATGGAGTCTCACTGGGTACATGAACCACCCTTAAGGCCAGTCTTCATGTTCAGCCGTAAATGACCCACACAGGACAAACTCAGTACCATTTTGAAGGTTTTTCTGTCTCATAATTCCATCTGAGCATTCCCCCCCCCTCAGTTCTTCTGTCACACATCAACCATAACTGTGATGCTACTGGTGTGCTTAGAATGCATTATCAGTTGGCTTCATGTATGAGAGATTATTCTAAATAATTGCGGTGATTCTGATTCAACCAGGTGAAAATCCCGAACAGCAAAGCAGTGGCTTCCTTGAAGAAGACATTTTGCCTAGACATTCTAGTTCAGCTTTCATGCAAGACTTTCAATTGTCTCTCTTGATGTCCAGCCTTGTAGACTTCTTGTGCATTTGGCTACTCTCTGTAATGAGTTAGATCTGTCATTTTCTGTGGATCTCTTATTATAGTATGTGTTACCTACAGATGTAGTTCTCTGGTTCAACTTTGATATGGCCATGAAAGGACAGAGAGGATGAGAACTTGTCTGGACTAATTGAATGGTTTAGTGGATCTGTGTAGGGATTTCTGAATGGTTACACACTAATTCTGTAATGGGAAAGTGCAGAAGACTGTGGTGGAGATGGATATTTACCTTCAGAATGGTATATTTAACAAAGATGCCTGGAGGATACAAAGATTGATTTGAGATCTAAAAAACATAAAGCAAGAAAGTAAAATATATATGCAAAGCATTGTAAGATGGCAGCAGAATGGTCCAGGCAGAAAACCTTCTTGTGCTAATGTCAAAAGGTAAAGAGGAACATGGAACAAAGGAAGAAGGTTAGAAGAAGAGAATTCTAACTCTGACGCATCCTGAACATGGATATTGCAGGAGGGAGAACATGGAAATGAGCAGGAGGCACATCTTGAGGACCTTGTGACTTGAGTTTTCTTGCTTGGCATGGAGGAAGTCATTTAAAAATTTAAAGAGTGGAAATGAAACATTGGCTTTTTTAGAAAGATCGTTCAACATTCAAGGTGGATGATGTGAAGATGAGGGAAAGCTCATAATACTGGAGACTGACTGTTGAGTTAGTGTGGCTGGGAGCAGTGAATGATGGCATACTTGTGTAAGTGAATTTGAGTAATGATAGCAACTGAAAGTCATCAAGCCAAAATCTGTGTTGCAAAGACATTTGTGAATGATGGGATCATTCCAATAGAAGAGGGGCAGAGGAAAGGAGCCCATGTGGAGTGAGGGAGGACTGTTTGTGATCTGCTGTACTACCTATGAACACACAGAGAGAGCTAGCCAGTAAGCCATTGGCGGCACCACCCTATAGCTAGAAGACCTAGGCTCAAAATAGTGGATTACAAAGACATCATTACACCAAAGGAAACAGAAGCTATGGGTGTAGGTGAATTTGTATATGGAGATAGTATAGAAATTACAGGAAGGAGAATAAGTTTAAAATAACCCTAATGTGAAAGCCCTCCACACAACAGACACTAGCCTTAGAAATCAAGATTAAAAATAATTTAAATTGAGATCTTCCTGAATCTTTTCATCATAGTTCTTGTGACTAGGAAGTCAAGTAAGAATATAGTCATTGAAATGAGATAGCTATACATAATCTCCTTTTCTATAATGCTATGCTCTGAGTAACGTGCAGTTTAACTGTTGAGAGCATGTTCACATAAATACATATTTTCATTAACTCTCAGGAAAAGGGCTGTAACATGTCTGTTATTATAATTCAGATGAGGACACAGACATAGAGAAGTTAGCAAGCAGCTCAAACTCACTCAGCTCTGATTCATCGTCTCAGATCATTAAATACAGTAGTATTTCTTGTTCTTTATAGTGAGTTGCAGTCACAAACAGTCCAAAAGCTGCATTGGCCCTGGATTATAGACAGAAAAAGGAAGTCAGGGCCTAAGAGATAATTAATGTTTCTTTGAATAGATAGGCTAAACTTTCATTCCGTTCTATTGATACTGTACAACCAATGTTCAATGCCTGCTGACGCAGAGGAAGTGGGTACTCAATTTGCTGAGTAAAATTTTATGATATGTAACTTAATGATGTTTTGCTTTTGTTATGTTAGTTTGTCTAAGCATAAAATATGCTCTTGATCTTCCCCACCAAGCATCATGATTTTTCTTAGAACACACATTTTCCCAGAAGGTGTAAGTTCCTTCTAAAAATAAGGTGCTACATAAACATTAACCCACGTGATTATTCTTCTGTCTCAGTTCCAGATTTTCTGGGTGCCACCAAGTTACAATGTGGGTGTACTATTTTAGAATTTTCAAGTTATTAAATTTCATCAAGTAGTTTCTATCCACTAGTGGCAAAAGAATTAATGAGAAGTAGCAATATAATTCAGAAGTTAATGCAGTAATGAGTGTCAAGAAACCCTTGAGATTTTTAGGTATAAAACCTATTCTAGGAAGGATGCACTTGTGAGTGTCTTGTGGGTCCATTCTTCAACAAAGAAACACAAGATGGAATTAACAACAGCAGGTCTTCCACCTAAAACATCGTTTTGAGAATGACTCACAAGTCTTAATCAACATAAAAGTAATTTTAAAATGGCAAATAATCCCATAAGAGAGCATCATTATCATTTTATTGATGAAAACAATCAGAATTCTCCATTAACTCGCTAAGATCGCCTTACCAGAATTTATAATTATGCTAAAAACTCCTTTATTAAATAAGTCCTATCAATTCTAGTACTAAGGAAGATAATACACAGATTTAGGACTCGATATAGAAGGCCGATGCTACCAGGAAGATAGCCTCGGAGTTTGGGTGAATGCTTGTGGCTTAATGACTGATTTCCTTTTAGTGGTGACATTTATTATCTCAAGGTTCTAACTGCTCAGTTCCCATAGCAACACAAGTGCTGAAGTGATGACCCAGCGAGTCACCTTGTATTTCTACGGATGGATATTATGTTCTGTGAAATTTATTGCTTCTTTTATAAAACTGAGTTTCAACTTTGGGTCTTTCACTTCTCTGAGGTGTGGCCCATGCAGCGCTTTACCTTTGGCTTGTCTCCTCAGCTATCTAATGCGGAAAAATTGAAAACGTTTATAATTTAGTGACTAGAAAAGTATCAGCTCTAAGTAATTACTTTAATTTTCTTGATATGTGTATACACCCCACTTGAGATGAATGATTTTAATGAAATATCATAGGAATATAAAAGGACAGTAGTTTATTTGGGCATATTAACCAAAATGTAATAAAAGGAATCTATGAGATACAATTTTAAGACCACGAATCTAATGAATCCTAAAAGGACATACTTCCCTTCCCATATGAAGATGCTATCTTTTAACATATACATGTGTGTTTGCTTATATAAGCATCCATAAGTATTGCTATAGTCTAACATTTAGAAAGGAGACTAAGGAATGAGGAAGGGTGGAATGTAGACAAAAGGACACATAATTCATGAAAAATGATATAAAGCTAATTGGTTCTTCTGCTTTCAATTCTATTCTAATGCTTTTAATTTTGTGGTGGGTGAATACATAGATAATGTAACAGAGAGTGAAAGTATAAAATCCCAAACAAACCCCAGGATGGCCATTCTAACTGCACAGAGTTCACTCAGGTGCGTAGAGTTTGGAGCCAGGTGTTTGTATGAGTAGATAACTTAATTTAGCTCTGTAATGCTTTTATTTATCAGATCTTTACAACGATTATAAGATTATTCCCTCCTTTAAAGTTCTTATCTCACTTACTGTTCATATTTTTGCAAAACATCATTAAAGGAATTAGGATTTAAGATTCTTGAACAAGAAAGTTACCGGATTTGATTTACGAATATATACTTAATTAGAACATTTGGCAATTTGTGTAGTCATGTAATTTTTTTTTTTTCATTTGGAGACTTGGAAATTCTGGAGTGGGAGAGAAAAATATCCCACCTAGTTCACTGATGTTTCAGAGAATAATCCAGGAAATTCAAAAGCCACTTTGCAACGATTTCTTTTAATAAAATGGCAGGAGGAACATTTACTCCCTCCTCTGGCCTGAGGCATAGTAAATACAATGCACTGCTAAATCAGGGTACTAGATTTGAACCTTTATGTTTACTTACAAACACATTTTTTTTATATATTTTTACTTTATTCTATTTTATTTTGCCTGTGAGTGTGTATGCATCCAGCACATGAGTTAGCATCCCCAGAAGCAAGAAGAGGGCGTCAGATCTACTAGAGCTGGAGCTGTGAGCCGCCTGCCTTGTCTGGGATTTGAAATTGGGTCCTCTAAAGAGTATCAAGTGCTTATCCAATGAAACAGAGCCACTTGCCTAGTCCTCAAACAAACACATTAAAAAAAACAAAATCAAAAACAAAAAAACAAAAAAAAAACAAAACTTCATATGCAATAACTGATTTAATCACCTTGTCTTAGTTACTTTTCTATCACTTTGATAAAACATGATGACCAAAAGTAACTTGGAAAGGGAAAAGTTGATTTCCACTTACAGATGTAATCCATCATGCAGGGAAGTTAGGGCAGGAACTCAAGGCAGGAACCAGGAGGCAAAACCTGAACCAGAGGCTATAGAGGGACACTATTAACTGGCTTGCTCCCAAGGCTTGCACAGCCTGTTTTCTTACAGCATCTAAGACAGGCCACCCAGAGTTCACACCACCCACAGAGGTCTGCCGCCCTTCCATGGCAATCACCAATCAAGGAAATGCCCCACACACTTGCCAACAAGCCAATCTGGTGAGGGCATTTTCTCAGTTAAGGTTCTGTCTACCCAAAGAATTCTAGGCTGTTTCAGTTGACTTCAAACAAACAAACAAACAAACAAACGAACAAAAATGCTACCTAACTAGAAAACAACTCTTAACTAAATATTATCATATTATTGTAGACTTCATGTAAGGAGCAAATTATTAAAACAGCGTATATTAAAAACCTTGACAAATCCATTTAGAAGGCCAATTGTTCTACTCATTTCTAAATCATTGCTTAAAATGGTAACATACCTTTTGCTGATATGTGAATGTAATCTATAGGATTGAGTCAACTCCTAAACAGTCAGGGCTTCAGTCACCTGACTATACAGTTAGCAGGGAGCGAGATGTTTCTTTGTGTATCCTGATCCCTAGTGTTCTAGAAAATTATATGAGCAGCTTGAATTAAATTTATAATTATTTTGTAGATTCCTAGCTATTGAAAGTAACGCCTATTCTAGCTTTGCTAGACTGGAGGGACCTTCCAGCTTTACAGAAATTCCATCGACTCCATAGTCTGAATAAGAAAATCAATTCCTCGAAACTTCATATATCTTTCATCCTTCCACCATCTCCACCACCCACTTTTCTGCAGACAGAAATGAAGAACTCAGTAGGAAAATAATGGAGTACGTTGAGCTGAAATTCAATTCACTTTGGTTCAATTCAAATAACATTCAAGTCCTTGGATCTCAATGATGTGTTCCAACCCAGTATGTCCTCTTTATGGGTAATTCTTTATGAAGTAGCTTCTGAGAGTTAAAAGCAACAAACCAACAACCACAAAGACACTCTACAAAAATCTATCTGTAACAAAACATCTAAAGGGGAAACGTTCCTACTTGAAAATTCTTATAGTCTGTTATATGGCAAGGCACGAAGTCTGACTCTGAGAACCAATTATTGCAGTATGCTAAAAGCAATATAAATCGACATTCTTGGATCTCACAGCCTCAGCTGGCTGCAATTCACAGGACGAGTGCTTTCCTACTAACACATAATGTTCCATTAGCCAAGAGATACACACACACACACACACACACACACACACACACACTCACACACACACACACGCGCGCGCGCGTGCGCGCGATAAGAAAAGAAGTTTCACTGTGCAACACTTATATAAGGCCAGCTTGACTCTCAGGCATAGAGCAGCCTGCAGAAAAGCTTACTGGTTTTTATTTTCGCACTAGGTAGAATCAACTCAACCTGGTTTGCTTGGGACTTTTGTGCATTTAGCACTCAAAACTCTCCAGGATAGGAGAATAACTCCAAAGACTCCAGGGTAGCTGATTATTTTATTTTCACAACCAAGTTAGTCCTGTCTGTAGCTGTATAAATATAATGTAATTTTCAGATTTCCTAAAGGCCACTTCACCAGAAAAGACATCTTCTTCAGTTTACAGTGTAGTGTTGGGTGGGAAGGATATTATATTTATAAAATGGCCTAAAACTCTGAGTGCTATTAATAACATATGATTTTTTTTTGTTTTAAACTCAAAAGACAACAGCAGGGCTGTCTCAGACTTCTTGCCGACTACTGCTGGGAGAGAGGTTAAAATTCAAACCACTTCATTGTATTTCAACATGGGCTATTATGACTGAAGTTCAGGACTGTAGGGTTACCAATAAAAATGTATCCAGAGACTTTAAGAGGATAAAATGCTCCAAAGGTGTGTTGACTAAATTGTGATCTTAAACAGATTTCTTAGGCTAGAGTTATAATTCAACCAATGATATAAAAGAGGCAAAGCAGATGGATTTTCCTGGCTATCATGAGACTAGTACTTAACACAAACAAGACATAACCCAGGAAAATAGATGTAGCCCAGGATAGGCAGTGTATGGATTGACAGGGAAGTATAGATGCTAGAGGGACTTCGTCTGTTTCCTCCAGAACAAACTTTCCCTTTAGTTCATGTTTGTCCTGATTTCCTGCTGGTAGCAGCAACCTGGGCCATTTCCCTTCAAATCTCAAGTACTCAAAGAAACCCTTTGCATTTATAAGTGAAACCTTCTTCATCTTTCAAAGTCATCTTCATTTCTCATGAGGTTTTCTCAGTCTCTGATGGCCAGGCCTAATCTCCACTCTTTCCATCTTTCAACCCTTTCATATGTATGCACCTGTCTACACGTTTTAAGTGATATTCAGACTTTGTGTCCCCACGTTTATTCATCAATTCATAAATACTTGTTGAACATCTACTATATGCTAAGCATCATTATGAGCTCTGTTAAAAACAAAAAGTAATGAACAAGTCAGACAGAAACCTTGGTTCTTCTGAAGCACAGAGAGCCTGTAAGAAGATGATAAACACCTCAAGGTATGAAGCTGTTACACGTTTGAGTTTGTATTCTCTGAATGTCAAAAGCAATCACAGCGCAACTAGCCTGCTTATAATTATTTAACCTGATTAAATAAAAAGCTTGACAGTGCATCCATGCTCCCTGGAAAGCAGTAATAAGGCAGATGAAGAGAGATGTTACAGAGTTATGGTAGAGCTAAATTGTGATATTAAAAGTAAGGACTCACAGAGGTTCTAAATGTGATATGGGTATCAAATACTACTTATGATAACCATATGCCTTTTGTTTCCAGATTAGCTTAGTAGGGTCACTAGCATGAAGAAGGTCTAAGTTCGCACTGGTTTAGGACCTCCCTTTTTTGAATTTTTCATCTGACTCTCACTTTGACCATGTTTAAAACTGGCCGGGCGTGGTGGCGCACGCCTTTAATCCCAGCACTCGGGAGGCAGAGGCAGGCAGATTTCTGAGTTCGAGGCCAGCCTGGTCTACAGAGTGAGTTCCAGGATATATGCTGGTATTCCCCGTTTGTCTTTCTGCCTCTCCTTCCCCATGCTCCTCTGTCGTGCGATGCTGAAACCTTGGATTCTATCCACAGGTCCTGAGACTGAATTCAGATGGAGTGCTGCCAATGGGGAGCTAGAGAAGGAAGATGCTAGAGGATCCGTGACATCCTTTCCCTGCTGACTCTATGTTCTGCCTCCAATAAATTCTCTTCTGATAATTTATTATCGGATAAGGATGATAGCCTTCTGGGTTAAACTTCTTACTGGCCCTGTTCTGTGGCTAGAGCCAGGGCACAGCTTTCTCCTATCACTTCTCAGTAGCACTTTTCATGGTTCAGTAATAGCCCTTTTTAAAACTGTATAAATTCCTCAGTTTAAAAATGTCATTTTTCTTACGATCAACACCAAAACCAGTCATACTTACCTTTGATACTGTGAACATAAAATTAAAGTATGTTAATGATTTACCACCATTCCTACTGTGAAATAAGTATTAGATACATTTAAATATAGCCTTCTGATGCTCCATCGGGATTTCCTTAAGACATAGTGCTAAGCAATGATAGCAAAATGTGTGTTATGTAACTTGAATAGTTTGATAAATGTATCCTTCCATGATGCTTCATAACTATAAAGGAAATTTTCATTTATATAAAAAGTCATTTTTAAATAAAATGAAGAACTTGTACCTTCCAAAAGTCACAGCAGAATAAAATGAAGTGTACTTCAACTGTAATTAAAGTTGCAACTGGAACTGAATGCACTCGCCACAGGGATCTGCTCTTCCTTCTCCAGAACACACTTAGACTTGAACAGGAAAACTACATGGACAGATAGAAGAAAAGTAAGTTGTGTGAGAGAAGATCTATTTGAATAGATAAAATGTGTAGGGAAAGGAGCGGATGACAACAATTTATTTCAGAAATGACAGAGGGAAGCGTGTTAGCTTTTTCTTCATGATCATAAAATACCTTACAAGTTACTAGAGGAAAGATGTATTTCAGCTCATAGCCAGCTGTTTCTTCTGGTATTAAGTCATGTTAAGGCAGAAACATTCTGGAAGGATGTGGTGGAGAGATAATTACCAGGGGTGACAAGACAAAAAAAAAAAAAAAAAAAAAAAAAAAAAAAAAAAAAGAGGAACAAAAATGGGCAGGGCCAAGTCAAGGCGTTTCCTCAAAGACAATATCCTCAGTAACCTAGTTCCTCTTCCTCTTAATGACACATTTATAAAGCTGGTACTCTCTTAGTCTATGGCCTTCCAATAGCACCACCAGCTGGGATGAACTAACTTTCTTTCTTTGTTTCTTTCTTTCTTTCTTTCTTTCTTTCTTTCTTTCTTTCTTTCTTTCTTTCTTTCTTTCTTTTGTTCTTTCTTTCTTTTGTTCTTTCTTTCTTTCTTTCTTTCTTTCTTTCTTAATTGTCATGGTTGAATTTTTTTATGTGATATTTTCTTTATTTACATTTCTAATGTTATCCCCTTTCCTGGTTTCCCCATGGAAACCCTCTCATCTCCCCCTCCTCCTGCTCACCAACCCACCCACTCCCACTTCCTAGCCCTGGCATTCCCCTATACTAGGGCATACAGCCTTCACAGGGACAAAGGCCTCTCCTGCCATTGATGATGGACTAGGCCATCCTCTGCTACATATGCAACTGGAGCCATGAGTCCCACCATGTGTACTCTTTGATTGGTGGTTTAGTCACTGGGAGCTCTGGGAGTACTAGTTATTTCATATTGTTGTTCCTCCTATGGGGCTGAAAACCCCTTCAACTCCTTGGGTCCTTTCTCTAGCTCCTTCATTGAGGACCCTGTGCTCAGTCCAATCAATGACTGTGAGAATCTACTTCTGTATTTGTCAGGCACTGGCAGAGCCTCTCAGGAGAAAGCTATATCAGGCTCCTGTCAACAAGCACTCGTTGGCATCCACAATAGTGTCTGGGTTTGGTGATTGTATATGGGATGGATCCCTAGGTGGGGCAGTCTCTGGATGGTCATTCCTTCAGTCTCTGCTCCATACTTTGTCTCTGTAACTCCTTCCATGGATATTTTGTTCCCCCTTCTAAGAAGAATCGAAGTATCCACACTTCGGTCTTCCTTCTTCTTGAGTTTCATGTGGTTTGTGAATTGTATCTTTGGTATTCTGAGATTCTGGGTTAATATCCACTTATCAGTGAGTGCATATCATATGTGTTCTTTTGTGATTGGGTTACCACACTCAGGATGATATCCTCCAGATCCATTCATTTGCCTAAGAATTTCATAAATTCATTGTTTTTAACAGCTGAGTAGTACTCCATTCCATAAATGTACCACATTTTCTGTATCCATTCTTTTGTTGAGGAACGTCTGGGTTCTTTCCAGCTTCTAGCTACTATAAATAAAGCTGCTATGAACATAGTGGATCATGTGTCCTTATTACATGTTGGAGCATATTCATATTCTGGGTATATGCCCAGGAGTGATATTTCTGGGTCCTTGGGTAGTACTATGTCCAGTTTTCTGAGGAACCACCAAAAAGAGCAATTTGCAAATTCATCTGGAATAACAAAAATACTAGGATAGCAAAAACTATTCTCAACAATAAAAGGACCTATGGTGGAATCACCGTCCCTGACATCAAGGTGTAGACAGAGCAATTGTGATAAAAACTGCATGGTATTGGTACAGTGACAGACAGGTAGATCAATGGAATAGAGTTGAAAACCCAGAAATGAACCCACACATCTAGGGTCACTTGATTTTTGACAAAGGAGCTAAAACTATCCAGAAAAAAAAAAAAAAAAAAGACAGCATTTTCAACAAATGGTGCTGGCTCAACTGGCAGTAAGCATGTAGAAGAATGCAAATTGACCCATTCTTATCTCCTTGTACAAAGCTCAAGTCCAAGTGGATCAAGGACCTCCACATAAAACCAGATACACTGAAACTTATAGAGAAGAAATTTGAGAAGAGCCTCAAACATATGGCCACAGGGGAAAAATTCCTGAATAGAACACCAATGGTTTTTGCTGAAAGATCAAGAATAGACAAATGGGACCTCATAAAATTGCAAAGCTTCTGCAAGGCAAAGGAAAATGTCAATAAGACAAAAAGCAACCAACAGATTGGGAAAAGATCTTTACTAATCCTATATCTAATACAGGGCTAATATGCAATATATACAAAGAACTCAAGAAGTTAGACTCCAGAGAAACAAATAACCATCAGGGAAATGCAAATCAAAACAACCCTGAGATTCCACCTTACACCAGTTAAAATAGTGAAAATCAAAACCACAGGTGATAGCAGATGCTGTCGAGGATAAGAAGAAAGATTGCTAGTGGGATTGCAAGCTGGTACAACCAATCTGGGATGAATGTTCAACACATTCATTCCTTTGGGAGAGGTTTCATATCCAATTCACAACACTCCCCTGGCTCCCAAAAGCTTTCTGTTCAAATTGGAACTGTATTACTCAATGCAATACTCAAAGCTGTAGTGCACTTAATTATTCCAACAGAATTCAAAAGTCCAAGACTATACATCCTTTGAAGACTTAAGATATAATAGCATAGAGTTAACATTTCAAAGTTGGCTCGGGATCTTTGTGGCTTAGCTTGGCATAGGAAGAATCGAACTACCAGTGTCTAGATGGATGGGCCACATCTGATCAAGAACTGCCAAACATGTAGAGAGTTACCCAGCACCCACCGTTTTCGACCTTGCCAATTTATTGGTTCTTATAAAATCCAGAAGGGAAAAAGGGTTCATTCTTGCCAAACTAGTCAACAGTGGTGGACATTATGACTATATTAATAATAAAACTTCCCAACATGTATAATGGTATTACGAGATTATGAGAGCAATGGTTTTTAAAGATAATAATAAATCTCTGGCAGAGGTGTCTTAAGAACTAATGAAGATGTGAGCCCCACAATGATCCTCTCACGATGGTGATCTAAACGCTTCTACTGAGCAAGTACTTGGTGTGAAAAGTGGGCATTGTTTTTTTAGTAGTCCTCTGATTTTCTTATAATGTTTATTGTTCACTGTTTTCAATGAGATGGAAATATAGTCAATAAACAATGTTTAGTCAAAGATCCACATTTGATACAAAGATCCATAAAAGTATTTCCAGATCAAATGGGTTGACATTTGATAGGAAAGGTTGATTGATAGTTGCTTCCTTTTGCGACTGTTGTTAAATATTTAAGAAAAGTAACTGGAAGGAGGAAAGTTTATTTGGATTCACAGAAGGAGGGAAGAAATCTGTTATGGTGGGTAAGGCATATGTCAGTGATCAGGAAGAGAGAGGAAAGAGGCAGGACTAGCTGTATTTCTACCTGGTTTACAGTCCATGACCTCAATCCACGGATGATAATTTTTCCCTTCAGAATGGGTCATCCCTTTTTTTTTTTTTAAGTTTTAAGTAACTGTACAATTTCATAACTGTTATAATCTCATCTTTGTTCCCAATCAAACAATACCAAAGCCCAACAAAACTTCTAAGAAATTGTGAAATATGGTGTTTTAAAATATTAACTCTTCTGAGAAGAACTATGCTTGGGAATCTGGATTTAGAATCAGATAAGTCTGAGCTTTAAAACCTGAACCAAATCACTCTAGTCAGTGTTTTTAAACAAAATCTTTATCCTCTCCTGTCTGTAAAATGAGATTGTAACATTTCCTTTCAAACTTATTGACAATTAAATGGACTAATATAGACAAAGTGCCTGCCACAATGCTACTAAAGCATTGGCAGTCTTAAAAGGGTAGCAGTTGTAAATAGTATCTGTGTTATGGAAAGAAGTCAACATTGTTTTTTATATTCGCTTGGAGGACATCTTACTTAGATTGATTATGTATAATGTTGGAAACCATGAGCAGGAAGGAGTTAAAATAATTTTCCTTTTAATTTTGAACAAATCAATAGTGCCACGGGGATATTTAACTTCTTCTAAAGGAAACATGAGAGAATCAATAGCATCTTGTTGTGTGGAAGCTTCAGAGGTTGGAATCAAAGTCAGCTCATGATGGCCCAGTCGGGCAGAGGTAATAACACCCAAACAGAAAACTCCCCCACTCAGTTGGTCCCAATCATGTTTGAGGTTAGACACTCAGGTCTGGCATCAGACTGTAGATTTGAGTCAGACTTATGTGAGGGAGGTAGTGAGTTCTAAGAGAAGGTCCTTGATCCTTCTTCTAAGCCTCAGCAAATCTTTACCTGGATGTCACAAAAGTAGTGCGAAGAAAATGTGATTTCTTATACAGCCACTAGCACCGTTATTATTAGCTTAGCTCTGGGCTCATTTTAACAGAGAGATTAAACACCAGAGCTGACGTGACATTGGAAAGATAGCAGCAAATGAAGAATATATAAATTAGATCCTATACAAATGACAGTGTGAATACTATTAAACATCACAGTAGAAAAAAATCTCAGAATCTGAGTGGTGGGGTGAAGCAGTGCAAAGGAAAGTGTAGCTAAGGCAAGAACCTAAGTGCTCTCACCTCATCCGTCCTGCTAATGCTCTGTGCTGTCCCTGGGGAGTCACTGTCTCTGGGCCTTAGAACACTCCCCACACACTAAAATAGTGAGATGTTCATGTCACACAATTCTGTGATTCTCTGGTGGTTCCCTTCCTTCTGTCAACTATATTCAGACTCATTTATTTAAAAATATTTATCTGTTTCTTGTGTGTGTGTGTGTGTGTGTGTGTGCACATGTGCATGGGTGTGTACATGTGTGTGTGTGTTTGTAGCTTGAGTGTTTGTGCACCAGGTGCATGCAGGTACTCACAGAGGTCAGAAAAAGGTGTCCTATCCACTGGAAATGGAATTGTGGAATGGAAGATGGTTGTGAGACACCAGCTGTGGTTGCTAAGAAACAAACCGCAGTCCTCCGGAGGAGCACAAACTGTTCTTATATGCTGAGCCATCTCTTGAGTCCTCTTATCATATTTTAATACTGACTCATAACCCCAGATTCAAATGTAAGTAGGAAAGTTTTTTTTTTCTTTTTTCTGACTCTAAACAAGAACCACAATGTTCTGAGTAATTTCTTGACTTTAAGACTTTGATGGCTGTTAAGTTACTCAGATCTCTGGGAATGAGTATCTTTTATACACTCACATTTTTGGTACAAATGCAGAAGAGGAAGCAGAATGTATATGTTTACAGTCATCCTGATGCCCCCAGCTGTTCCATCAATGACCATTTTTCCACTTTTTCCATTTACCAAACCTCCTGATCTTCTGCAAGGCACAACTGTGCCTAGAGTACACATATGTCTAACTTACCTTGCAACAGGTGTCATAAGATTGACAGCATAAATGCCAGAATATAAGCACTGCAGTGTTTATGAAAGAATTGTGCATTGCTCTTCGAGTTTTATTGTATTTCTGACCAGACAGTAAACATAATAGGTGGAGCTCCATCTGCCATTTGGTATCCCAGACTGATAGATAGCATTTTGGTTTCAAGCAAAATCAAAGGGCTCTGACTTTAGAGAGATATTCAGATGGATTTCTGTTTTTTGTTTGTTTTTGTTTTTTGAGATAGGGTTTCTCTGTGTGTGTAGCTCTGGCTGCCCGGGAACTTGTTCTGTAGACCAGCCTGGTCTTGAACTCACAGACATAAGCCTGGTTCTGCCTCCTAAGTGCTGGGATTAAAGGTGTATGCCACCACCACTGTTGTGCGCCCCCTTGACTAGCAAGGAGGACACAACCACCAGTTCTTCTCTCATCAGTTTATTCAGGAACCTTGAACAATCTTCTCCCCCAAACCCCGGGCTACAAGCCCTTTTATATCATTCATGCCAACCAATCGTGGCAAGCCATGTCACTTCACCAGGCACGTGGCCTCAGCCAACCAGAAGAGCAGGAACATATCACCACCAAATATGGACCTGTTTACCACAAGCTCCATAGCCAACAGGTGCCATCTATAAGGTGCAGCTTCGGGTAGCCCAGGGGAAGGGCCTTGACTCCCTACATATCCCCCTTTTTTTCTTTTATTGCTGCAAGCAAGCTACATGGGCGAAGGTAGAGGTCTAATTCCCCATATACAAACATAGGGGCCTTACACAAAGCCTTCCTCCGGGCTCACCACCCAGGGAGGCCTTGGCCAGCTCCCATGTCATTTTTCTGGGGGAAGGACACTTGGACACTTAACCCTCAAGCAATTAGACATGCCTTCCAGAGGATGCCAAACAGGTCACTAGCTGTCCCCTGTGCAGTGCTTAGCCTGGCATCCCATGGCAAGATGGAAAAATGGCAAGGCTATTTCTTTATGGCAGCAAGCCAAATCTGAGGTGATTGTCCCGCCTCCATGGCGGCAAAGACCTGCACCACCATGGCAGAAGAGTGGGCCTGTGCACGCTGCAACCGATGCATACACCATGCACACAACACACAGCAAAAATTCCCCAGAAGACCATCCCTCCCCAACCCTTGAGGAAGCTGAAGGTCCTCTGGATCATCTTCAACCACTGCTGAGCGATGGCAATCTCCACATGGATGTTCCTGCTTCATGGGACAAATTAGCTGCATGAGAAAAATTCTGAAACTGCACAGAGGTTACACTTAGCATTATGAATTGAATATATGGGAAGGCAGTATTTTGGAAACACCATTTACACCTGACACAAAGACTAATTGCTCCAGAATATCTACAGTAAGAATCCAGTTTTCAGCTGAGAGTTAACAAGGGAGTTGAGCCAGCTGCTTTGATTTAAGTGGGAATGAGGGCAGCTGACCCAAACATGGGTCAGGGTCTCCACCGTCAGATGACCCATCCGAACTTCCCTCCTCACTCTCCCATTCTCTAGCCTCTCCTCTCCTCCACTGACTTCTTGCCCTCACCCTTCTGCCTCTGCTGCATGAGCCCCCATGACACCGTGGACATAATTTTAGACATCTCACAGGAGCTGCAGTAGTTGGCCTTGGGCAATTGGGAAAGCAATCTCTTTTAAAATGCTCAGCCTGGCCACAGGAAAACTTTTTTAACTTGGTAGCATACTTTCCACTTTCGTCCACCAGGCAAGATTAATTAAAGTCCAAACTCCTAACAGCTGCACCAACACCGCTCTTACTTTCATTTTTAATCTCCTCCTGCTCTCTTCACTTTTAATTTTGTCCCTGTGCCAGGAACCTAACTTTGAACCTTAACCTCGCTTAACTTTGTCTCTGTACCAAGAACCTTCTTTGTCCCTCTACTGAGCACGATATGTCTCCTTACCGAGAACCTTTTAAATTCGCCCCTGCTCTGGGATCCTTCAGAATTCGTCCCTGCTCTGGGATGCTTAACCTCTATGCTTCCCCGAGGTCTTTCCCCAAACTCCTGGGGTTGAAAGTCCTACTTACCGCGAATTTACCCTGCTAGCAGACCCTGACTGCTGAAAGTTCTGAACTTTTCGGTGGGGGAGTCGCATCCCGTACGGGCCACCATTTGTTGCATGCCCCCTCAATCAGCAAGGAAGATGCAACCACCAGTTCTTCTCTCAGCAGTTTATTCAGGAACCTTGAACAATCTTCTCCCCCAAACCACAGGCTACAAGCCCTTTTATATTATTCACGCCAACCAATTGCGTCAGGCCACGTCACTTCACCCAGTCGCGCAGCCTCAGCCAACCAGAAGAGTGGGAACATATCACCACCAAATATGGACCTGTTTACCACAAGCTCCATAGCCAACAGGTGCCATCTATAAGGTGTGGCTTCAGGTAGCCCAGGGGAGGGGCCGTGGCTCCCTACACACCATCACTACCTGCCAAGGTTAGCAAGCTCTGATCTTAACACCCACATCATAGTGCATGCAAACAAGTGTGTGTGTGTGTGTGTGCAGTTACGTGCACATGTATGTCTGATTTACACAATAAATAAATGTTAGAAAGATATACTGCTATATATATATATATATATATATATATATATATATATATATATATATCTTAACAAGTTTTTAGAAGTCCTTCTGGTATTTAGCTGTTATCAGGAAACATTGATTATTGCCATTTATTTTGTTATTAACTCTGATGGTTTGAATGAAAATGACTGTCATAGGCTCCTATGTTTGAATGATTGGTTTCCTCTTTGTGGAACTGTTTGAGAAGAATTGAAAGGATTAGGTTATGGCCTTGTTGGAGTAGGTGTGGTTTTATTGGAGAAAGCCCATGGCCAGGCATGTCCCCCAGACCTCTGCAGATGAGGATGTAAAACTCTCAGCTATTGCTCCAACACTGTGTCTGTCTACTTCCTGGTCTGATGCTCATGGATTAACCCTATAAAACTGTAAGCAAGCCAGCAGTTAAATGTTCTCTTTTCTAAAAATGACATTGGCATAGTGTTTCTTCACAGCAGCAGAACAGAAACTAAGATGATATAGTATTTTTTCATTACATGTGATTTATTTATCTACTTATTATTGACTCATTTATTTTGAGTTTGTGTATGTGAAGTCAAGAGTATGCCTCAAACCACATGTGGACGTCCCAGAATATTTGCTGGAGTCAGTTCTCTCCATCCACTATGTGGGTCTCAAGGATTGGACTCAGGTCATCAGACTTGCCAACAGACACCTTTATACACTGACCCATCTCGCTGGCCCTGTCTTCAGTTTGTAAGTTAATTTTCTCTATTCATCACATAACTCACCTAAGAGGTGATGATTTTAAAATGTTCTTTTGAGTTGTTATAAAAAAAAATTCACCTAAGTGATACGACATGACATTCTCATTAATCAAAGATTAGAAGACAGATTTTTTGAAAGAGAGAAAATAAAAGGAAAAGAAACCAGTATGTGTGTGTGTGTGTGTGTGTGTGTGTGTGTGTTGCTAATATCAGATATATACTGCATCGTTGTTGCCTATACAGAGATTTTAGAGGGAAATTTTGAGGTTTGTGTCTTTGGAAAAAGTATTTGGTATAAATCCTTTAAAAGCAATGTTTGAGTTACAGCAAAAGAATTACTTGCATAAGAACTGCTGGGGAAGGTGTTTGTAGATAGATTCCCCAGACCTTTTGCCAGTAGAATATCTGGCATGGGGCCTGGGAATATGAAGGATAATTCCCAAGAAATGTTTCTAGCATATTTAATAAGTCCCAGAATGTCCTTTCTGCTGATCTGTCTAAAGAGATGAAATTCAAAGATGACTCGAATTAACCTTTGCATGACTGTATGTGAATATCATGAGGGTTTCATCTTTTACTCTGCCTCTCATGTCATAAATCTGACATCATGGAAAGGTGAGGGTCACAGATAGCTTGTATTCTGGAGGGGAGAGGACTTGTCTCAGCGACGGACGACACAAGTCCTCTCACACATTAGAAGTTGACAAAATAACATGCGTGTCCAGTTTAGAGACTTGAAGATCATGGTATGAACCGTTTCAGGAGGAGAGTAATTGCAATATAAAGGAAGAGCTGCACGTTAAAGAAAGGACCGGAGCGGCTAACTTAATCTAGGTCTCCCATCTCATTCCGTGAAGGTGCTCCAGGGCTCCGGTGATGAATGTGTTCATTTTGTGTGACTTGCTTTGGGTAAATAACCCAGTGCCCTATCAGCTCTGCAGCACTCAGGTAGTATGTGTGCTGGGAGGGGTAGGGGAGGGGCCGCCTGGTGCGGGTGCCCCTGGCACTTCCTAGGAGACTCGCAGCCCTTTCTTTGCAGCTGTCACTAGAAGACTTCTGGGTTTCCCTCTGGAAGAAAGCCCCCTATCTAAACCCGCTGTCCCTTCCATCCCTCATTTCGCGTTCGCAAACCGCCCCTCCAAGCCTTTCCATTGTGCTCTTTCCCCTGCATAAGACCTTCACCTCCTTTGTAGTGAAGACTTACTTGAGGCTATTGGAACCTCCGGCTGCAATGGAGCTGTATGGAAAGGTAAACAGAAAGGAGTGCCTGACGGGCTCAGTCAGAAATCTAGCTTTTGTGTGTGTGTGTGTGTGTGTGTGTGTGTGTGTGTGTGTGTGTGTGTGTTCGCGTTTGCTTGCGTGCCGATCTTCTCAATTCAGTCTTGCGGATGAACCGCTTTTCTTATATGTGTGCCACCCACCGCCGTTTTCCCGCGTGATCGTTGAATAAGACTGTAAAACTACTCCACTCTAGGTAAGTATAAACTTTCCGGGTTCAGGATAGAGATAAGGTAAAGCCCGTTTGCATTGGAAATTAGAACAAAGTGCTGCGTTTTCTAGCCGGAGAGATACAGTCTGGCTTTCAAAAGCGATACTGTGAAGAAAAAAGTCCTGGTTTGGGATGAATTGGTGTTATTGTCGCTAGCGCGTTTTGAAGAAATGGTTAGGCAGGCTGAGAGCGAGAACAACCGGTGTAACTGGAAAGAAGGGAGGTTTCCAACGCCCAGTGCAGCTGGAGGGGCTAGCCCGAGGGAAATCTTCTGGGTCTCTGGGAGTTGTAGTTCACAATGTTCCCATTTCAGCATTTGCCTCATAAGATTAGACTACAACTCCCAGAAGCTCACGGGGTTCCTGGCCAGAACGCTTGTGCGGAGTCTGGAGCGGACAGCTCCGGTGCTGATGTTGGAGCGGGCAACAGAGCCCCACGCGTGCGGAGTGCTGCGGGGAGCGCGCAGGCTGTGCACGCTTGACCAGGCTCCCGGACCAGCGCTGTCCTAGCAAGAGAGAAAGGACATTTGCCTACAATGAGACACGAGGCGCCCATGCAGGTGGGTCTACAAAGAAAGAATGGTCTTGGAGAAACTGAGAGGGTCTCTCCAGCCGCTCAGGGGACTTGATGAAAGATAGATAGGGTTGTTCATTTTCTTTCCGGGCTCCCTAAGGACGCTGAGTGTGGAAAATGAAAACCCGAGCTAACAAAGTGAGGACAGCCCATCTCTTGTTGGCTTTGATGGTCTTGGCTTCCTGGGTTAGTGATAGTGGTGTGAACTGGAGAATTTTCTCACGAATTTACTGAGAGTTCTCCATCTCGACCTGGTAGAGCAAATTCAGCTTGGTTAAGGATATTAAGAAAGAAGAGTCAGTGTCAGTATCCCCGAAAGTGGTCTAAAAAACAAGAAAGATAAAAGAAAAGAAAAGGAAAAAAGATTAGGGTCTTAGTATCAGAGGTAAAGAGCAAACACATTTACAGTTATCTCAGAGCTATGCCATCCTTGATCTATGTCTACTTAACTGGCTGGACCAGTTTTGAGGACCCTCTCTTCCCCAGCATTCCTGTGATGAGGTGGCCATTCACTGTACCACTAGGTTCCCCATTTTAATCACATCCTTCAGGTTTACTTCCTTCAGAAATGAAGAGTACCTCTTTTGGAGCTAGTCATCGAAGTTATGCTTTTAAATAATGACTAGTTTCGTTTCTCCTATCTGTGTACAACTGGTTAAGGCTAAATATAAGTCTATGTTTGTTAGCCAAGCTAAATGGTCTCATTGCATAACAGAACGACGTTTTATGAATGGGATGAGAAGATTAGAAAGCACTCCATTTGGAATGTGTTGCTTCCCTTCAGGATCCACCTCTGTTGGTAAACTCAGCAACATAAATATTTGACTATCCAGTCTCAAACATTCCCCATGGTTTCCTCATGAATCAAGGACTTTATACATCTGCTTTCATTTACTTTTAATTTATTTTATGAGTTTTATATACATATTAAGGAATCCTAACTGGACGGTTAAATGAAAACACTATAGAATTTAATTGTTTTCAGGAGTATTATATAATGGAAGACCTCAAATTACATTAGGAGTTATTGAAAAATTGATTTGTGCACAGGAATAGTGGGCCCTTTGTGTGACATCGGATATTTCTGTTTGTGAGTTAGCTTTTTATTATAGACCTTGTGCAAAATGAGTGTGGACAGACAATAAAGACTGTTGCAATCAGGGTCTATTAGCTTATGATAATTTTCCTTTCTGGAGGTATTGCTAACAGCCAACTAGCTGAATTAATAATATTTGATGATAAGTATATATTAGCAGTTGTCTTTAAAACTGTGTTGCCATACTTCACTGTGCATATTTATATCAAAATATATTATGAATCCTAAATTTAGTTTTTCAATTATTTAAAAAATGAAAAATAATAATGTACATTAGAATTTAAAGTTGATGCTCTGAAATCCTTCTGTCAAAATAGCTATTGTTTATTGATATTATTTTTCTGTATTACTTAGACTGTTTAAAAAGGTAATTAAATGTAACAGAACTGTATGGAGTTATTGCTTTAGGACATATCTTAAATCATTGTGGGCATGTCCACTAGATATATACTAGGTGTTGTAAAAGGTGTATTTCAATGAAAACTCTAATGGCAAATTAATGTAAAAATTAGGTAACGTCGAATTAATTTTCTGATAGATATAGGTACTTTCCTATTTATCGTATATTTTAATTCACTGAATTATATTTTTTGGAATTTAATATGTAACCTCCCCAAAGCTAATGTGATTATGTCAGACTTGTGAAAAGTGTACTTAATCCAAGAATACACATTCATTTCTGTAGATTATTGTTATAGTGACTTCTATCATTTTCACATTTTTAAAATTAAGTAATAATTCAGAGGATGAATGTAACTTAGGTATTCTCAAGCAGCAATTACTCTTTTAGGATCCATTTTTCTAAACTAGAATCATATTCCATGTAGTGGTGAAACACAATGATGCAACATTAGAAATATTGGAAATTCCTTTTTTCCTTTCAAAGAATAAGCTGTACCATCCTTCTAAACATATGCCCTAAGTATTTCCTAACTTATATTTACAAAGGATGAGTCACAAGGCAAGCTTCCTTTTATATTTCCCTTATCTTAGAGGTTTTCTCCCTTTATTGGAGTGTTTAGTTCAGTTGCTAATATGAAACAGAGTAAGATTTTAGTTTATTGGCTAGCTTCCTAAGTATTATTATTTTTTTTTAAATTCTGAAATAAAATTATTTGGAAAAAATACACAAATGTCCACTATAAAGCATTCAACGTTCTTATATAGATGTCTTTGTGTTCAGCTCATTATATTTATCTTTGATACTTGGATATTTTCTGCAGAACATTTTCCCCCAAGCTGATAGAATGTAAGGCAATACTTGTTTTTTGAAGTGACACTACAGTGATGTGTGATGCTAGCCTTGGGTGTTTGCATTGTCTTTCTAATTAGACAGTCAAGGAAGCACATGGCAAATATGAATATGGGAGGTGGTCATTGCAGTCTTCTCCTTCAGCATATCAATAACTCCTGGGAGCCAAATGACACAGAGAACAGTGGGCCTCGTGATGGAGGGCAAGACTTTGAGAACAACTTTAATACAGAAGCCAACCAAAAAATTACCCAGTCTATTCAGTGCTTGCCCGTGCCAACCACTGGGCTTTGCATCTAGATGCTACTTGTGTGTATGTATAAACCCTCAAATGAATTATGTGTGAGGGACAAAATATAAATAAATTGTAAAATTCTACAATTGTAAAATTCTAAAATTGTAGAATTCTACAATTCTACCAACTTGAAAGGAAGATTAATACAGTTTATGAAGATTAAACAACTTCTCTAATATGAAAGAGTTCAAATTCTTACAGATCTTTCTAAAGATCTCTCATCATTCCTCCTATTATTCTGATTTCTCCTGAAGAGATAAATGTGTGGTGTAAAGAATGAGGACACTATGTATAAATGCTACTCACTCGTTTGGTTGGGAAGAAAGAAAAACATATCAACTCTATTTATGTTTATAAAATAAGCTTGTATAAACTAAGCTAAATGAGAAGGGCTATTGTGTTATAAAAGTTTCGCTGTCTATATTCTTTGCAATTTCTTTAGTTTCATATGGGACTAAAGTGCAATTCATTTGTCTTTCACATTTAGCACTTAGCTTAAGTCTAGTTTTATCTGATAGAAGCAGAGCCTTCGTATTATTAGAGAAACTTATGTGCTGCAGCAATGGGAGAGACTGGAAAGAATGGATTAAAGATAAGCAGAAGAGAGAAAAGAATGTAGACATAGACCAAAAATGATAGGTAATTTGGGTCTAAGTACTACTGTTGCATTGTCTATAGAAAGGTTGTGATCTTCCTGCAATATATTATCCATGAATGTCTCATGATTTTCACCCTCTGCAACCATTCATCTCCTTTGTACAATGAACACTTAGTCCTTATCTTCTACAGACACCAAGATTTGTGGCTGATGGTGGGGAGACAGTATTCTCTATTTCTTTTTGGCTTGTTGCTTAGGTATCATACTTATAAAAATAGGAAGCAAAGAGATTAAACTTAAACAGCAAATAACTTTGGGTGTCACAAGGATGGGTTTCCATCTTTTCTCTTTTAAAGTTCAATAACTTTTGGATTGATTGTGAAGTCACTTCTCAGGTGAAGAATAAGAACTGCATTGATCTACGGGTAAAGAAAGAAGTGTTTAGAAGGGAATTGATAGGATGCTTATTTAGCAAAATAGTAGTGGACTCTCTCCTAGAGCTTCCCAAGTGCATGTTCTTGGCCGGATGTACAACACTAGTCATGAGTTCCCTGCAGTGGACTCAGCCTTAAAGCCAAATACAAAGCAGTTGGTTACATCTATAACATTCACACCATTATTGCATTCATAGGTGTTTCTTGCCAGACCAGTTTTGTGGTTTGTAGGACTCACAGATTTATGAGATTGATAATGACTTTCCTTCTCCAGTAGTCTGAATAGCATCTCCCAGTGTGGTGAAAGCTAACAAGCAGGGGGAAGCTACAAATCAGGATTAGCTTGTTTCATCTAAGTCTTCATAAAATCGTGGTATCTTCAGCAATAATTGTCTTATCATCAAGTTCTTAAGGATATGCAAGAGCAATGCTAATAGTCTGAGTTCTTTTGGGAGTCCTTGGGACTGGTCACATTACCAGCTAGTTGAAGGGATGTGTCCCATTACTTGGGAATGACCAAGATCTCACTATGGAACCCAGAGATGCCTTGGAATTGAGAGCCTTCCAACGCAGGGTTTGTAAACCATAATCCTGGCTTTGCTTGTCAATCTTCCTAGATAGTCCCCAGTGTTGTTGATGTTTGCTCAGAACAGCCCACTGCCTTTAGCCTTTTCTCTTATTTTGTATTTTACTGATTTTGGCTTAAAAATAAACTCATGTTTTATATACTTACATTAGTAGAAATGTAGCTTTTTAGGGTAGAATTAACATCACTGACTTTGATTATTTCTTTTCTGCTGATAAATATAAGCATTTAAAATGATAAAAATCCCTCTATGGATGGCTATGAGCTGACACATAGGTTTCTGAATATATTGTTTGGTAGTATATCATTTCAAACTCTGCTCACTTTCTTAAAGTGTTTTCATGACAGATTTGTATATCCAGATCTTGCATTAATATTGACAATTCACTAAATTTTACTTATATATCAATGAAAAGAACAGTTTTTAAGGAATGCAATCTTTCAAAAAAAATAAAGCCTATTTTTAGATCAGAATGAGATATAATGTGAACGTTCTGTCTGTCTTTTGTGGGCCATACTTGTGAAGTGTAGGGTCTAAATGCCAATTTGGTCATCTGTGGTGTCATGAAGATCTTAAATGTCCTTACTGAGTTTGAATATACTTATCATATCAACTTCTGAGAAATAGATTTTCCAGTATTCAAACACAGTAATGTTTCTCTCCTTTTTGGTTTTGGTTTCAGTTTTCATGTATTCTGAACCTTTGTTACTAAATATACAAATATTTATAATTATTATATCTTCCTGAAGAATTCTTCTATTTATTTCTATCATATAGCCTTCCTTATTTCTGGTAATACTCCTCATTACTCTATATTATCAATGCAGTTTTTGTTGCTTTAATGGTATTTTTATTTTATGCATGTATTTTGCTCTTGTTGCTTTCAACTTTTATGCCTTTATGCTTACAATATGAATCCTGTTATCAATGTACAGTGGGGCCTCACATATTGTCTAGACTGAGCATTTATTATCTCTGCCTCTTATGATCATTTTGATTCATTTAATGTATTGTGATGATTGATGTTGTTGATTTAAACCAATAATTTTGCTATTTATTGTTTATGTACTCCGTTTTTTTTTTATTTCTCAGATACTCCTTTACTATCTTCATCTTACTTAAATATTTTTAGATATTTCAATTCCTTTGTATATTTTAAATGCATTTCTTTGCATTTTTTAGTCTTTATTCAAAGGAATATACAATACACAGCTAGACAACCTCCCTAGACTTCATATAATACTTCATACACTATATAGTGAATTTGCTATAATAAAATTTCATCTTCACGTGCACTTATTATAATTTTAGCTTTAAACATAAAATGTAGTTTTTCATTAATAATACACACACACACACACACACACACACACACACACACCCCATTCCGGCTACCTATTTACCATGTCTAGTAACTTCCTATTGATTTGAGGTTCTATATGTTATCATTTATGATTTTCTTTTGTCTTACCTATAGCACAGCCCTCTCTCAGAACATTCTCTCTTGGGCTTTGTTTCTTTCTTTCTTTTTTGTAAATCTTGGCTTGAATTTAGAATGGGAGTTTTTAATGCCTCTGAGACTTTGTGTTGATGTTTTTGTTCCAGTGCTGAATTTCAGGATGCAATTTCTTTGTCTCCTGGCTTATGTTGTAGAATCATCTTCTCTTTATATTATTTTGCCTTAATTTACACAAGTCATTTTTGTTTGTTTTGAAGATATTTCTGTTTATCTTTGATACACATATTATTTTTTTGCAATTTTTCAAGTTAGAGGGAGAAAATGACCATTTCCCACATGAACCCTTGTATATTCCAACCAAATAGAAGCTATTTAGTCATTACATCATCAACTATATTCTCATTCCATTGTTCTACACCTTTTCTTTTAAAGCTTCAGTTACGTGGAAGTTAGAGTTCTGATACTGAACCAGCAACTAAAGGCATTCTGCTTATTTTTATTTTCACTTTTTCTTTGTTATATCATATGATGTCTAGTGATTCACCTTCAAGTTTAGTGACTTTTCTGTGGTGTATAGTGTTTTGCGCATTCAAATCCAGGGGTTATCCATTTCAGTCTTTGTACTGTTTCATTAGGCTCCCAATTGCCTCCATTTAGACTAAAACATGGTATGTTACAAAATAAAGACAAATGAGCACTCTTGGTTTGAGAGATTAGAGTATTAGAAGAGTTTCATGGGGCTAATTTGTAGTATTGTTCAGAAAAAACAAGAAGAAATGTGATGATCTGAGCTACTTATAGAGGAAAAGATACATAAAACCATAGCCCTACCACTTTGATTATACTTTATTAATTTTGAGTGTGAATATTAACATTTGCATTTTAATATTCTTGTTTGATTATTTCTCTATTGATTCATGTTTCTCTGGTGCTGTACTTATTATGACTTAAAAGGCCCTTATAAAATTTGAACAAGATATATTATTCTAAAACAGAATCAAAATATAATTTCCTTTGCTTACTTATATTTTCTTTAGTAGCCACATTTCTATAGACAAAGAAAACCTTATGCAATGTTGATATATCTCATTACGGTTTGAAGTGTCATGTTGATTTTAATGAGGTCATGAAACACACACGCACACACACAGTGAATAATCAAATCAAAGAGGTGAGTAACCATATGTCCTGGCCTTCAGCAGATGCTGACAAAGTCTAGTCAGATAGAGTATAGTCCTATGATCTTAAAAAAAAAAAAGTAGTAATTTGTGTATACTTGGCCTCATGAGAAAAGTCTAGAACCATGACATTTAGCTCCCATACCCTTAGCTCTACTTCTCTCAAAACAAAGTCATAATGTAATCTAAAGAGTGGCTGGGAGCCTCTTATCTGTCTTCTGCTATTAGGTTAAGTGTAGTCCATCGAAGATTCTTGTGTGACTTGTCATCTACCCAGTGGCCTTGATGCATACCTGATCTTATCAACCCGAGTATCTTGTCATCTAATACAGATAGATAATTTCTGTCCCAGTGGCCATAGCCTGATGAGTCCTAACAAGCCTGATGAAAGGATATGTTAATTACCAGTTGGCAAATAATGATTCTCATATCAACCTAATGTATGATATTAGAATTAAAATATAGATATTCCTTGAAAGTTTGATTCAGTGAACACCAGTCTGAGAGGGGCCACGGATAAAAAGGATCCAGAGGTATGGGTGGGTAGGTGAACATGCATGCATAAATGTGCACAGGGAGATGTAGACTCATTGTTTATAGATACAGACTAGCATCTTTTGGATGAGAAGCAGGAATTTCTTCTTCAGTCTGGAATGCTACAATTTGGAAATGCAGGTACATTGACTATTGATTCCTTCAGGGTGTTTGGGTAGTTCTTTCTCTTAGAAATGCATGGGCAGCTAGGTCCTGACCTCATGAATGTCCAACACAAGTGCTGCCTTGATGAACGGAATATGGAGGAGAGATGTCCAGAACCAGAAGGCATAGGTGGTCTCCCAGGGTGCACCTGACTGTTTTAAAGTATTAAAAATGTGTAATGCCTTAAAGATGCTTAAAGGCCAAAGCTTGTTGGGAAACAATATATGAGAAATAAAATTCAGGCTTATTTCCTCCAGCAAAAAGGTTTTCCTTATGATGCATAGTGCTGACTATATCTGTCCTGTTTTGCTTCTTATGGTTTAAAGAAGACATACTCTTCTTATAAGAAATAGTTGTTATTTTGCCATCTCAAGTTGGACACTCTGTATCAGCTTTTAGGACTTTTTAATAAAAATGAGGTAAGGTACTACAGTGTTGTTTTTTTTTTTTTTTTTTTTTTTTTTTTTTTTTTTTTGAGGCTCCTGCTGAAAAAGCTTTGACTGCCCTCTGCAGAGCTCAGTGGAGCACTTGCGCGTGCTCTGAGAGCGTGATAACTGATTCTTACAGGGTCACCCCCTCCTATTCTGATAGTGCTTACATTGACTTAAAACACCGGTGCACAGAAGGTTCTGACTACTACAGAGCAAAGATAATTAAAAGAGAAGCCATTTCCCAGAACCAGCGTGTCTGGATAGGCTTGACACTGTAGGGTGCTGAGCCTTCTCTGGCACAGTCAGTGTTAACAGAGTGGAATGTCACTGTCACCATAAGGGGTAATTGGTCAAGACAGGAGCTGGTACCGACCTTTAGAATCATATTTCTTTGGTCCTAGGGACCTCAGATTAAATGACAATTTACTCAGTCTCCTTTTGTGCAGATGCCTGAGAACTTGACCACATGATCCTGCCCTGGGCTCTGTGTGAAGGTTTTTACAAATGGGTTACACATCAGACTGATCAAAAGAACCATGCTGAGGGTCTTAGAGATGACTCCTTCTTGGCCGCACACTGAATATCTTAATCCTACATAAGTTAGGATTCATTTACACACATCTGTTGATCTTAAATCTAGTGTAGCCTATAAAGATTTAAATTTAGATACCAGAATAAAAATATATCAAACAAGATAAGCAAAATGCTGTGTGTGTGAGAACACAGCATTCAGTAATGCTGCCAAGGAATAATAAGGAAACTTACATGGCTGGGAAGTGGTGGCACACGCCTTTAATCCCAGCACATGGGAGGCAGAGGCAAGTAGATTTCTGAGTTCAAGGCCAGCGTGGTCTACAGAGTGAGTTCCAGGACAGCCAGGGCTACACAGAGAAACCCTGTCTAATATATTATTATTTGATAATAATAATAATAATAATAATAATATTAAAAAATTAAAAAAGAAAAACAAAAAACCCAAAAACCAAAAAACAAAACAAAACTTATATGAATTTCATCCATATGTACAAGAAAACTTTTTCATGTTTCCTTTACATTTTACTGCTGAAATGCATTTTCATTTTTAAGAATTGACATCTGTATATAGAAAATATAAATATCGAGAATACTTGAGGAATTTCTCTTTTTTAAGCTTTGTATTCCTCTCTTAAATTTGCATATGAGGAAGATAGTTCCCTGGGTCTTGGGAAGAATTTGGAGTTTGGAATCACATCTCTTTTGCTCCATGCCAACCACAATTGGAGAGAATAATTATATGCTGAGCTTGGTGGTGTTAGCATCCAATCAAAACAAAACGAAACAAATCAACCAACTAACCAACCAACCAAAAAATCTAACCCTGCATACCACAAAACCCTTGAGTTATAGGTAACTAGGTTAGTTGGTCATTGAGGCCAACTACAACGTAATATTGTCAAAATACATATTGCTTAGAAAGTTCATTTCAAGTTTGAGTTTTGACCTATTCCTGGACTAGTGGTATCAATATGAGGTGTGATGTCCTTATGACACTGGTCAACAGCGCCTCTGCTCCCTTTCAGCCACATAAACCTGAAGGTAGACAGCTGATGTGCAAGAGATTGTGATTGCTGGGTAGGTCTGGTATATTACATGTAGTTTTCAAACTAAGTATAGTTTAAACTTATGATGTGTTTATCAATATGCACTCTACTGTAAGCTGTAGGGCCTATCCCCATATGTATATTATACTGTGTATGCATGATGTATGCCTTTCTTTAACAAATGACTCGATGTTCCTTTTCAGGCGAAGTTAATCTACCTTTTCCAATGCTCTTTGTCATTTAAGTTTCAGATTTGATGAAGATCAAGTGAACTAGCTGAGCTTATAATGTTGCTAACCCTTGAAGGACACATTTGGTCCAGGCAGTGAGGGCTTAGCACTCAGGCTGAGAAGCTGAGAAATTCTATAAAATGTAGTTGTTTTCACTAGGCCTTCCCTTCCACATCTTAATTCTGTCCTCAAAATTGGAATTTTGATAATTTCTGCTACTGCAGGGAAGAGGCTCAGATGTCATTCTTGTCTTTACACAACAACCAAGTTGACTAAACTTGCATTATTCTGGGTTCTGTAGAGAAACAGAACTGATAGAATTAATGAGTGAATGAGTAAATGAATGAATATATGTCCATTCACATGTATATGTTTATACACACATACATATATGCATACATATACACATATATGTATATATAATATATAATATAGAATTAATATAGAATATATATATGCAGTATTTATTAGAGTGGCTTATCAACTGTAATCCAGCTAGTCCAACAATTGCTATCTACTAAAGGAAAAAAAAATCAAAAGAATCTAGTAGTTGTTCAGTTTGCAAGGCTGATGTCTCACCTGGTCTATAGTACATACTGGAATCTCAAAAAAGTAGGCTCTAATGCCAGTGAAGGAATGGACTTGTCACCAAGGCCAAGAGCAAAAAGACACAGAACAAATGCTTCCTTCTCCCTTGTCCTTTCTATAGGCTGCCATGAGAAGGTATGGCCCAGATTAAAGGTTTCTCTTCTATCCTTGAGTAATAGAGATTTAGGGTGGGTCTTCCTACCTCAAATGACTGAGTTAATTAAAATCCCTCATACGTATGCCCAACATCTTGGGTTTTTGGTTAATTCCAGAGATTAGTCAAGTTGACATCCAAAAATATTCATAAGAATACTGAAAAATCAAAATCTCTTTGTTCCATGAAAGAATTTCAGCAAACAGGGTCATCTGCTGTCTGTGGGACAAGATAAGACAGTTGGGCACAGAGAATCACACCTTCACAGAATGAAAACTGTCACACAAAACATTATGTAGATGGTAGTTCGGGGGAGGATCAAAACTACATCTAATAAACTGCTGGGTGATCAATGCTAACACATACAAGAGCTGAATGTCAAAGGGTTCCTGTCTTGAAGCCATCTACAGTTGTATGAACGTCACCTCAGAGTAAAGATCGAAGAAGGACATTCTCATGATTTCAGCATAGGAGGGGAAATACCTTGAACCATGCCAGTCTGCCTATAAAATGGGTATGCTAATGATGAAACCTTGTGGGCATGGTGAAGGGATTAGATGTGAGCACGTGTGAAGCTCGCGGTACAGTGCCGTGCTTCAGGGTGGTGCTGTTATCAGCTGTGGGCTCTGTCCATGAGCTATGGGCTATCAGTATCTACTCAAGAAGCTATGCTTAAGTAGAGAAAAATGAGGGCTTAAAGACATCTGTGAAAGAAGAGCGCAGGGATCCCTTAACCATGAGGGGAGATTTGAGTCCTGGAAATGTTACGTAAGTTGGCAAGGTATCATAGGCATTACCTCAAGAGTCCTGTGGGAAATACATTCTCTGCTTAAGGAAAGATTTTCAAATGCTGCTGCAGTTTCCCTCAGCTCTTTGCTTTAGAACCAGGGTAGGAGCTTAGTCTTCTGTGTCCTGGCTACTTCCCAGATCCCGGAAAATATTCTCTTAGATCCATGCTGAGTGGTGAGCCTGACAGGGATCTTGGCACTTTCCAGCTAGATCCCAGTAGAGAAAACAGTAGGAGTTGGATCCCATTGATAAAGAACTGCTCAGAGACTGCAGCGCATTAACAGTCTAACACGTTCTCAGAGACAGACCGGGAAACAGATACATGTGTACACAAAGGAGAGCTTTCACTGTGAGGGACAGTGTAGGATCAAATGACAAGCCTCAAGAAAGTCTGTTAATATTCTTGACTTCATTTTTCCTTGAAGTTGCCTGGAATAATAACATCATAGGGTTACTATTGTTAATTTTTTAGTGAGAATGGTTGTGATATAGAATTACTCTGTTTCCAAACTTTTCACATACAGGTTCCATCCTCAGATTGACCTTTCTAATTTCAAAGGTGAATTTAAAAAATCCCTCTCACATAACCACCAGTCCATTATCAGTAGTGGGAGGTAAACAACAACTTCAGGATGATTTCATTTTGGTTTTCCTCCCCATATTCATAAAATGTCTTAGGGTAGTTTAGGTGTTCAACGACACAAGCAAATCTTTGAATGTAATTTGTTTTTCTCATTTGTCTTTAAGATTTCAAATTTCAAATCTTTGACCTAGCCTGTGGTTCTTCATGGTCATGAAAAGTCCTTTGTTTGGGTCTCTAGTCAGTAGGAATTGCGGGGAAGTGAAACTGAGATATACACTAGCATTTCAGTTTACTGCCTGATCTATTCTTTATCAAACCATGGGACCTCAGAGGAGCATCATCACCTCTTAGGAGTTCAAGATGTGCACCAAACATTCTGAGCTCCAGAGTGATGAATGGTGATGGTCATATCTGAAGAGTTCATTGTTCTTTATGTACAAACTGAATTATATTTTGATTATTGTGGTCTTACTAAGCTAAGCTAGTGATAGAATTTAGATATAACCAAATCTGAAAGCAATAACATTTTTTGAATGAAATAACATAAAAATTATCAGGTCATAATTGAATTTTGAGATAAAGAAAATGGGATACATTAAATGTAAAGTTTCACTAATAATAGTAAATTACCAAGTACAATGAGAAGATAGAGGGACTAGTGATCATAACAGTTAACAACAGAACAGAACGGGTGCAGTGTACTTCGTGAGACTTCTGTGATGTGTGATGGATAGGATGTAATACTCTCATTGTACTGTGAACTGACCAAATAAATATTATGGACATTCAGCTGATCCTGGGATGCCGCACTAGGGAGCCAGGCAATCTGCAGAAATGTCAGTTTTAGTCAAACAGGATGTGTAGGACTTTTCAGACCTGTCCTGGAGTAGGAAGAGGGGCAAAAGGAGCTGAAATTGCCAAGCGGTGTCTTCAGGTTTCCATTGCTGTGAAGAGACACCATGACCAAGTCAACTCTTTTCTTCCCCCACCCCACCTTTTTTATTGGATATTTCCTTTATTTACATTTCAAATGTTTTCCCCTTTCCAGGTCTCCCCTTCAAAAACCCCCCTATCCCATCCCTCCTCCCCCTGCCTCTATGAGGGTGCTCCTCCACCCATCCACCCATCCACCCACTCCTGTCTTCCATGCTATCGCATTCCCCTGAGGGCGTAGAACACTCTCATGCCCAAGGGCCACTCCTCCCACTGATGTCCAACAGGCCATCCTCTGCCACTTTTGAGGCCAGAGCCATGGGTCCCTCCATGCATATTCTTTGGTTGGTGATCCAGTCCCCGGGAGCTCTGTGGGGTCTGGCACATTGACACTGTTGCTCTCCCCCATGAGGCTGCAAACCCCCTCAACTCCTTCAGGCCCTTCTCCAACTCTTCCATCAGGAACTCCAGCTCAGTCCAATGGTTGGCTGCTAGCATCTGCCTCTGTATTTTTCAGGCTCTGGCAGAGCCTCTCAGGAGACAGCCATATCAGGTTTCCATCAGCAAACATTTCCTGGCATCCACAATAGCTCCCGGGTTTGGTGTCTGTATGTGGGATGGATTCCCAGGTGGGGCAGTCTCTGGATGGCCTTTCCTTCAGTCTCTGCTCCACACATTGTCTCCATATTTCCTCCTGTGAGTATTTTGTTCACCCTTCTAAGAAGCACTGAAGCATCCACATTTTGGTCTTCCTTCTTCTTAGGCTTCATATGGTCTGTGAATTGAATCTTGGGTATTCCGAATTTTTGGGGTAATATCCACTTATCAGTGAGTACATACTGTGCGTGCTCTTTAGTGACTGAGTTACCTCACTCAGGATGATATTTTCTAGTTCCATCCATTTGCCTGCAAATTTCATGAAGTCATTGTATAGCTGAGTAGTACTCCATTGTGTAAATGTACCATGTTTGCTGTATCCATTCCTCCATTGAGGGACATCTGGGTTCTTTCCAGCTTCTGGCTATTATGAATAAGGCTGCTATGAACATAGTGGAGCATGTGCCCTTATTATAGGTTGGCACATCTTCTGGGTATATGCCCAGGAGTGGTACAGGTGGGTCTTCAGGTGATATTATGTTCACTTTTCTGAGGAACTGTGAGACTGATTTCCAGAGTTGTTGTACAAGCCTACAATCCCACCAGCAATGGAGGAGTGTTCCTCTTTCTCCACATCCTCACCAGCATCTGCTGTCACCTGAGTTTTTGATCTCAGCCATTCTGACTGGTGTGAGGTGGAATCTCAGGGTTGTTTTGATTTGCATTTCCTTGATATCTAAGGATGTCGAACATTTCTTTAGGTGCTTCTCAGCCATTTGAGTTTCCTCAGTTGAGAATTCTCTGTTTAGCTCTGTACCCCATTTTTAATAGGCTTATTTGTTTCTCTGGAGTTTAACTTCTTGAGTTCTTTGTACATATCAGATACTAACCCTCTATCGGATGTGAGGTTGGTAAAGATCTTTTCCCGACCTGTTGGTTGCCAAGGCAACTCTTATAAAGACAACATTTAATTGGGACTGGCTTGCAGGTTCCTCAGTTCAGTCCATTATCATTAGTCCAGAAAGTATGGCAGCATCCAGGCAGGCATCTTTCAGGAGAAGCTGAGAGTTCTTCATCTGAAAGCAGCTAAGAGAAGAGTGACTCCCAGGCTGCTAGGAGGAGGGTCCCAGTGGCCAACAAGGCCACACCTCCAACAAGGCCACACCCACTCCAACAAGGCCATGTCTCCTTACAGTGCTGCTCCCTGGGCCAAGCATATTCAAACCACCACAAGCAGAAAGAAGAAAAACGCAGAATGAGTGCTCATTTCTTTCTTAAGTTGTCTCAATTTTCCTCAAGTGCAAAAGAAACTGGCTCTTGATTCATGAGGCATCATTTAAAAACTCCGAGGCAGAGGCTACAGGGAGGTGTGTTTCAACTCAAAGCAAAGAAAAACTTCACAGTGTGTGGAGCTATTCTGCAGTACAGCAGTCTGTAACAGTGGACCTACTGCATGCAGTGTGTGGCTAGGACACTGACTGAGATCTGAAGAGAACACAGAAGGGTCTCATGGCATTGGTGGTGCGCAGCCTTTGTAACCCTATGATCCTTTCTTATTTTTAAACTTAAAAATCAATGCAGTTTGAGGCATTAGTAATTAATGTTTTAGGAAATCTGACTTGTTGTCTAATAGGTAATTCCCTGCCTATCCATGTTTTCAAGTTTCAGTTCTATATGCCCATAAAATTTCTAGAACATCTACACAGCTTAGTATTTAGAAATGTCAGTAAATTCACATAGAGTCTGTGGCTAAGCCCTAGTGACATTCAAATGCAGCTGTAGACTGAGCAAATGAATTTTTGTTCTTAGCAAGATTAAAGATGTCTAGTTCTCATCTTTTGAGCCAGGATTTATTTCAGTAGTCTAAAGTTTTACAAAAGATATATGTGTTTGCTGCAGACATTTATGATTTTGTATGCTTTTCTGATGTTATAAAGCAGGAGAGAGAGAGAGAGAGAGAGAGAGAGAGAGAGAGAGAGAGAGAGAGAGAGAGAGAGACAGAAGGAAAAATAATCTTTAAAGTAAATGGACTTGAAAATTTTTTTCTAATTAATTCTCACTTGGAAAGCTAAGGCAGGAGACAAACCCCTTGAA